>NC_053499.1:7648929-7673929 GCF_905171775.1 Rana temporaria
CCTTACATTGGTGATCAGTGGGAAGAATGTCCCTTACATTGGTGATCAGTGGGAAGAATGTTCCTTCCATTGGTGATCAGTGGGAAGAATGTTCCTTCCATTGGTGATCAGTGGGAAGAATGTTCCTTCCATTGGTGATCAGTGGGAAGAATGTTCCTTCCATTGGTGATCAGTGAGAAGAATGCTCCTTACATTGGTGATCAGTGGGAAGAATGTCCCTTACATTGGTGATCAGTGGGAAGAATGTCCCTTACATTGGTGATCAGTGGGAAGAATGTCCCTTACATTGGTGATCAGTGGGAAGAATGTCCCTTACATTGGTGATCAGTGGGAAGAATGCCTCCCTTACAAATAGCTAAAAGATAATTGTCATCAATGGCTTCATAACTGAGAGAATGGAGAATCCCGGGTTGAGAAAGGCTCTAGTATTCATGAAAAGAAAGTAGCAAAGGAGGCAGAAACCTCTCACTCTCATTGATATAATGATTAGTGAAAAAAGATACAATGTTCTCAAAATGACATCCAGACTGCTTTGAAAGCAACACTTTGTCAGTGAATGAAAGAACGGCCCGCCCTCTTCCTTACCGACATGCCCAATTGTAGATAAATCACCGGTTGTATACCAATAAAAACATACTTTATGTCAGAATATGGCGCTTTATGTCATGTGACGGGGGGGCAGCGAGTGTCGGAACGAATGTGAATCTCCGCTATGAAGACCGGAGTGTGTTTGGATAGAACCAGTTTATCATCCTGGAGGAGGGCGGGGTCACAGCTGAAGCCACCACAGATAAATACATCTTCTGGGGGAAAACCATCAATCGTCAAAAAATGACAGTTCTGTAGCAAATAACCGGCTCCATTCACATCTATTGGCAGAGAAGAAAGAACAAAGTTATTGGATTCTTTATGAAGAATTGGCTTGTCGGTGGCAACTGAAGACTGTGATATGATACATGGCTGCCAACATGTACATATTAACAGGGCCGCCATCAGGAATTATGGGGCCCCTTACACAGCTTCAGGCATGGGCCCCCTGGAGCAGACAACCGGGGGGGGGGGGGTGCTGCCGTCTGAAATTGAGAAGCGGGGGGGGGCCCCTTTACAAGAAAAAAAACACAGGTTTACAACCCCTTCCAGAGAATTATTGGCATATTTTTTTTGGGGGGGGGGGTTATATCTACTTGGGTGGATGCTGCCATCTGCCCCTCGCCGGCTCCAAGGCCGAGAACCGAGCGATCAAACACCGCAGATCGCTCGAATCTCAGAGCTCCCTAAGCAGAGACTGTGGCTGTCAGTCACTGGCTCTCTGCTCTGCCTCCCGTGCTCACTGGATTGCTGGGCTGTGGAGCGGGCCGAGAGGGGGGCCTAGAGGCTGAGCCGCTTGTGGTCGGATCCCCACCATATGGTCACGATCCTTCCTGGTGATCTGCCAATATGGTTCCGGCTATCCAAATGGTTCCTGTAAGGACTGCGCAGGCGCAATCCTTGCCGACGGAAATCTCCAAACCTCGGCCGACATCCAGGGCGACGTGGAATTTGAGGAAAGTGGCCAGTCGGCCTCACGTCCTTGCTTCACTCGGACGGCTTGCTCGCTCTTTTTTTAACATCCTCCAATCCACGGGGATGTTAAGGAATGAGCCTGGATGTCGCCCGAGGTTCGGAGATTTCCATCGGCAAGGATTGCGCCTGCGCAGTCCTTACAGGATCCACCTGGATAGGGGAACCATACCGACAAGTCACCGGCATTGGATTGACTGTGGCTTCAGATGTCTGCTGAAAACCAGGTCACAAGAGTGCAGAACAATCCACAGGAGAAGTACAGCCAAACAAACTTTTCCCCCGTACTTCTCCTTTAAATTTTGCTTCTCAACCTGTCCATTTTAATTGGCGAGTAATTATGCAACTCTCCAAACCTCTCAGTCATCTGACTTGTGTTCTGCTGGCAATAACAGATTGTTATAGACTGGAATGGGGTGACAGGTAGGGCCATAAAATGACGTTGCTGTTCATGGAGAGAAGTGAATCCTACAAGGTGGAGAGCAGCGTGCAAGCAAGAATGGGTTCTGATCACATGCACCCTGTTCATTTTATGTCTTGCTTCTTCTCGCCTAATGATCCATCGACCCAGAACAAGCCAAGTGAATCGCAGAGACCCGTGATATGTACATTTTTATGGCTGGTGCCTTACACATGTTCACGTTCAGCAGGTCGCAGCCACTTCTGCCACAACCTTTCCTGGTATAAATTCGAGCGGGGGCGGGGGGGGGGCAGTTGTGTCAATTGAATTTTTAATAGAGATGAAGCCCTAACCTGCCTGGCGTTCATATATAAATAATGGTCAGACGCTTGTCTGCGGTTTAATGAGGCTGCTTTTACTAACCTGTTCTTCATACTTCATTAAGGATGTTGGCTTAATAATAAGGAAATGTTGGATGAAGCGGTGTGTAGGCGAGCGCTTTGTCGGGGCTCACGTGTGCAACTTCAATTCTATTGCCCCCCCCCCCCCCACATACTTTGGCCCGGATTCTCAGTGGAGATACGACGGCGTATCTCTGCGTTGTGCCGTCGTATCTATGCGCCTGATTCTTAGAATCAGTTACGCATAGATATCTATTAGATCCGACAGACGTAAGTTTCTTACACCGTCGGATCGTAACTGCATATTTACACTGGCCGCTAGGGGCGTGTACGCTGAGTTACGCGTCGAAATATGTAAATCAGCTAGATACGCGAATTCACGAACGTACGCCCGGCCGACGCAGTAAAGTTACGCCGTTTACGTTAGGCTTTTCCCGGCGTATAGTTACCCCTGCTATATTGTGGCGTAAGTGCGGCGTTCCAATGTTAAGTATGGCCGTCGTTCCCGCGACAACATTTTTAAATTTTACGTTGTTTGCGTAACTCGTCCGTGAATGGGGCTGGACGTCATTTACGTTCACGTCAAAACCAATACGTCCTTGCGGCGTATTAGGAGCAATGCACACTGGGAGATTTCCACGGACGGCGCATGCGCCGTTCGTGAAAAACGTCAATCACGTCAGGTCACAGAACATTTACATAAAACACGCCCCCCTGTTCCAAATTTGAATTAGGCGGGCTTACGCCGGCCGTTTTACGTTACGCCGCCGCAACTTACGGAGCAAGTGCTTTAAGAATACAGCACTTGCCCGTCTAAGTTGCAGAGGCGTAACGTAACGTAAATCGTGTGTGTGTGTATATGTGTGTGTATGTATATGTATATATATATATATATATATGTATGTATATATATATATATATATATATATATATATATATATATATATATATATATATATATATATATATATATATATATAATGATAAAAAAATAAAAATGTAGGGGCTTGTTCAAATTTGACTAGTGGGGAGGTGGCATAGTTCCTTCTCACTGGCTGCTTTAAACCATCACTAGCGCACCTCGCACGCGGTTGCAGGGCATTCGCAGAACAGTGTCTTGTTCCATAGTTATTTCTGCCATGGCTGTGAAGCATAGCGGCCGTGCCAATTTAGTGAAAAATAATTTAATATTTTTTCCAGGTGGGAGCGCCATTTTTAGTCCCTATGGAGAGGGGCCTTGTGATTTCTAACCTGCAGCCCCCCGCAATGCGTTTTGTGCCTTTGGCAAGCCAATCAAGTGTGGACCTGCAGCAGAAAATATAAACGCTCCGACCGCTGTTTTGGGGACGGCTCCGCACTTGATTGGCACTTGATTGGCTTGAGAAAGGGGTAGTGCCACCCTAAAATGCACCACGCCCGCCCCCCCTGTGATGTCATCACGCCCGCCCCCCTGTGATGTCATCACACCTTCCAGATCTACTTTTTAATAGCACTTTTATCTAAAATAACTTGTATTTGATCCTTCTGCTTTTGGCTACATTTTGATTTTCCATGAAGGTTTCAGCTCATCGAGTATTCTTGAGCTGACTGTGTGCGCAGTGATGAGATGATGGCGTTTAATGTATTGTATGTATTGGTGCTCAGCGGACCACAGACATTGAATGGAAGGGATTTAAATTGTTTTTAGCCTAAATAAAGGATTTTACAATTTGTGGAGTGTTTTAATTTATAACGCTAATGGACTATGTGAGAGGCGAGCTGGTGGGGAAATGAGAGACGACATCAGAAATGTTTCCTTTTATGTGGAAAATCACAAACTGACTTCTCTAATAAATAAAAAAGTTCTAAGAGGTATGGTGAGTGAACTTTATAATGCAGCCTTTGCTCCACCTTTATAGAGGAACCCTTGAAATTTGACTTTTGGGTCACTGGGATATGAACGTCACATAGTCCTTTATTAACAAAGCAGGAGGGGTGGGCTTAGCTGTGTGCCCCATACATTGAAGTGTATCCTTCCCTTGGTTGTTAATGGAGAAAAGGACCACTTTACATTGATCAGTGGGAAGAATGTCCCTTACATTGGTGATCAGTGGGAAGAATGTCCCTTACATTGGTGATCAGTGGGAAGAATGCTCCTTACATTGGTGATCAGTGAGAAGAATTCTCCTTACATTGGTGATCAGTGGGAAGAATGTTCCTTACATTGGTGATCAGTGGGAAGAATGCTCCTTACATTGGTGATCAGTGGGAAGAATGTTCCTTACATTGGTGATCAGTGGGAAGAATGCTCCTTACATTGGTGATCAGTGGGATGAATGTTCCTTACATTGGTGATCAGTGGGAAGAATGTCCCTTACATTGGTGATCAGTGAGAAGAATGTCCCTTACATTGGTGATCAGTGAGAAGAATGTTCCTTACATTGGTGATCAGTGGGAAGAATGTCCCTTACATTGGTGATCAGTGGGAAGAATGTCCCTTACATTGGTGATCAGTGGGAAGAATGTTCCTTACATTGGTGATCAGTGAGAAGAATGTTCCTTACATTGGTGATCAGTGAGAAGAATGTCCCTTACATTGGTGATCAGTGGGAAGAATGCTCCTTACATTGGTGGTCAGTGGGAAGAATGCTCCTTACATTGGTGATCAGTGGGAAGAATGTCCCTTACATTGGTGATCAG
The DNA here is from genome assembly GCF_905171775.1 of Rana temporaria. Classification (NCBI taxonomy): domain Eukaryota; kingdom Metazoa; phylum Chordata; class Amphibia; order Anura; family Ranidae; genus Rana; species Rana temporaria. The sequence goes on from NC_053499.1 coordinate 7,653,970, forward strand.
TGGGAAGAATGTCCCTTACATTGGTGATCAGTGGGAAGAATGCTCCTTACATTGGTGATCAGTGGGAAGAATGCTCCTTACATTGGTGATCAGTGGGAAGAATGTCCCTTACATTGGTGATCAGTGAGAAGAATGTCCCTTACATTGGTGATCAGTGGGAAGAATGCTCCTTACATTGGTGATCAGTGGGAAGAATGCTCCTTACATTGGTGATCAGTGGGAAGAATGTCCCTTACATTGGGGATCAGTGAGAAGAATGTCTCTTACATTGGTGATCAGTGAGAAGAATGTTCCTTACATTGGTGATCAGTGGGAAGAATGTCCCTTACATTGGTGATCAGTGGGAAGAATGTTCCTTACATTGGTGATCAGTGGGAAGAATGTTCCTTACATTGGTGATCAGTGGGAAGAATGTTCCTTACATTGGTGATCAGTGAGAAGAATGTTCCTTACATTGGTGGTCAGTGGGAAGAATGTTCCTTACATTGGTGATCAGTGGGAAGAATGTTCCTTACATTGGTGATCAGTGAGAAGAATGCTCCTTACATTGGTGATCAGTGAGACGAATGTTCCTTACATTTGTGATCAGTGAGAAGAATGTTCCTTACATTGGTGATCAGTGGGAAGAATGTTCCTTACATTGGTGATCAGTGAGAAGAATGTTCCTTACATTGGTGATCAGTGAGAAGAATGTCCCTTACATTGGTGATCAGTGGGAAGAATGTTCCTATTGAAATAACTAAAAACAGCTATTGCACAGAAGAGTATATAGAGCGACAGTTTTATTTCAGGTTTGGTTGGGTTTTATGTCGGATTATGTTGTGTATTTGGTATTTATGCTCTGATTTGTTCTCACCTTACACATGTATAGGGAATATATTGTAGATGGTGTTCATAATGTAAAGATCACACAGTTGCCCATAAGGGAGTCTCCTGTGCAAAGTCTTGTGAGTTGCCTGGAAACGGCACAAAAGCCACGTTGGTCGTCTTCTATCTCCTGAGTGTGAAGTGATTCCAGGGTGAATCATAATATAAACCATCTACCCGAGAGCCACTCCCAGGAGGAACCGTCTGATTAGCAACAAAACAACTTGGAGACACAACGATACAATGTTACTTATATCAATTCAAACGCAGATCTAAAAACGTAGATAAACAGGAAGCGTCTGGGGGGAAAAAAAGAAAGAGGAGATCCGCAGCTTGGAGATGCAACAAAGGATGAAAAAAAAAAAAAAAGATTTAAATGTTATTTTAGAAAAATATTAGCAATGGTTTGTTATATATAAAGTGCATTAGCAAAGTAAATATCCTGATTGCAAGCCTCCTTTTAAAAATGGCAGCGAGGGCAGATGAAGGTGGAGGAGGGGACGGGGGACGGGGGGGGGGGGGGGGGGGGGTGCTTGGTTTGGAAAGAGTTACTCTGCCAGTCTGTAGGGACAGCTGCGTTGTCCTGTTTGGCGGAGCCGATTTGGAGCTCTGTGGGCGGAGTCTCGGCTCGGCTGCCGAGTTGTCAGGAAGTATTATTAGGGTGTGACTGGGGACTGGAATTATTTTTAGGCTGTTATGTCAGGGCGAAGCTTGGGAGGAAAAGCTGGACATGAGTGAAATGTCATCACATAGAAAGAAAAAGTTACGTGTTTACTTCCATGTCTCTGTGCTTTATAGAAGTCCTCAAGCGGTAGGAATGGCCGGAAAACCAAAATGGAATATATTGCTGCTTAATTACTTGTAGACCGCCTGCCCGAAATGTACTGCGGACGGGCGGCCGTACGGGCGCAGCGTTGTACTGGTACGTCGCTGCCTGTCTCTGGGTCTAGGGCTCACGCGGGACATTCTTCTCACTGATCACCAATGTAAGGAACATTCTTCCCACTGATCACCAATGTAAGGAACATTCTTCCCACTGATCACCAATGTAAGGAACATTCTTCCCACTGATCACCAATGTAAGGGACATTCTTCCAACTGATCACCAATGTAAGGGACATTCTTCCAACTGATCACCAATGTAAGGAACTTTCTTCCCACTGATCACCAATAAAAGGAACATTCTTCCAACTGATCACCAATGTAAGGGACATTCTTCCCACTGATCACCAATAAAAGGAACATTCTTCCAACTGGTCACCAATGTAAGGAACTTTCTTCTCACTGATCACCAATGTAAGGATCATTCTTCCCACTGATCACCAATGTAAGGGACATTCTTCCCACTGATCACCAATGTAAGGAACTTTCTTCCCACTGATCACCAATAAAAGGAACATTCTTCCAACTGATCACCAATGTAAGGAACTTTCTTCCCACTGATCACCAATGTAAGAGACATTCTTCCCACTGATCACCAATGTAAGGGACATTCTTCCCACTGATCACCAATGTAAGGAACATTCTTCCCACTGATCACCAATGTAAGAGACATTCTTCCCACTGATCACCAATGTAAGGGACATTCTTCCCACTGATCACCAATGTAAGGGACATTCTTCCCACTGATCACCAATGTAAGGGACATTCTTCCCACTGATCACCAATGTAAGGAACATTCTTCCCACTGATCACCAATGTAAGGAACATTCTTCCCACTGATCACCAATGTAAGGAACTTTCTTCCCACTGATCACCAATGTAAGGAACTTTCTTCTCACTGATCACCAATGTAAGGGACATTCTTCCCACTGATCACCAATGTAAGGAACTTTCTTCCCACTGATCACCAATGTAAGGAACATTCTTCCCACTGATCACCAATGTAAGGGACATTCTTCCAACTGATCACCAATGTAAGGAACTTTCTTCCCACTGATCACCAATAAAAGGAACATTCTTTCAACTGATCACCAATGTAAGGAACTTTCTTCCCACTGATCACCAATGTAAGGGACATTCTTCCCACTGATCACCAATGTAAGGGACATTCTTCCCACTGATCACCAATGTAAGGGACATTCTTCCCACTGATCACCAATGTAAGGGACATTCTTCCCACTGATCACCAATGTAAGGAACATTCTTCCCACTGATCACCAATGTAAGGGACATTCTTCCATTAAAAAAAAAAAGTAAGTTACGGCGGCGTAGTGTATCTTAGATACGCTACGCCTGACGGAAAAATGCGCCAGGGTAGGTGGATCTGACCCCTGGAGTTCAGCCTGAGGGCCTGTTTTCTATGTGCGGCTATACTGCCGCCCCTCCAAAAAGCGATCTGCAGAGGGCTCATGACAGGCGGGCGAGGCGGCGATTTTATTTTTCAGCCTCGAACCCCAGTGCCCTTTACTGTAAACGGACAAACCGCATTTTGCCTAAACCCAGTGCAATGGCCTCCCCTTGAACCCTGGCAGTCAGTACAAAACAACAGGTGCCGCGCGTTCGGGAGGAAACGCTGGAACGGGAACTTGTTATCGCCTCGGCTGTGATTGGATTTCGGCTCTTGAGTTTCAAGGATTAAAACCTTTCCGCTTAAGGGCAGCCAAAGGCTGTTCTGTCCCCCCCCCCCCCTCCACCCAGCACCTAACCGACTCTCCAGCCCCCCATGTAAAGTTACACCGTCCTCGCTGTGCCACCAATTGACGTGCCCTCCTGCACCCCCCCTGCTCTGTGTCCAACAGCCCCCTCTCCATTGTTGGTCCCTCATTAGACAAAGTGAGATCCTCCTCTCCCGGGGGCGGCTTTGATAGCCGGGCCTCCCTTCTTAAATTTCCCGACAGCACTCATCTCTCATGGCAGACAATGTTATCTTTTATTAGCGGACGAGCCGCTTACCGGGCACGTGTAGGAAAAAAAAAAGACATTTTTGCCACAAGTTTTGGAAGTGGGACGGGGGTTAGAGGGGAACCACCAGAAAAAAAATATATGTATTTAAAGGTGACCTAGCAACTATTGTGTAAATCCGTTCCTCAGGTGTTTTCTTCCTGGATCTCGGTGATATTTGTGTATTTCTTCCAGATCTGTACAGTAATCCAGTGTGAGACTTTTCCTTCCTGTAATAAAGACCGCCCACTGCTGCTCCCTCTCCTTGTGCAGGGGGACTGGTCTTGTCTCCACCCCCTCCTGTCTTTTTTTGTGGTGGGTGGAGCCTTCTGAGCCCCTCCCATATCTCTGCTCTCTTTTCTCTTTTGTGCAGGATGACTGGTCTGATTTCCACCCCCTCCTGTAGTTGGTGTGGCCTGCTGGGCTCCTCCCACATCTCTGCTTTCTCTCCATGTGTAGGGGGAGTGGTCTTGTCTCTGCCCACTTCTGTAGTTTTCTGCGGTGGGTGGAGCCTTCTGAGCCCCTCCCATATCTCTGCTCTCTTCTCTTTTGTGCAGGATGACTGGTCTGATCCCCGCCCCCTCCTGTAGTTATCTGCAGGGAGCCTGTAGTTGGTGTGGCCTGCTGGGCTCCTCCCACATCTCTGATCTCTCTCCATGTGTAGGGGGAGTGGTCTTGTCTCTGCCCACTTCTGTAGTTTTCTGTGGTGGGTGGAGCCTTCTGAGCCCCTCCCACATCTGCACTCTCTTCTTCTGCAGGGGGACTTGTTTTGTCTCCATCCCCTCCTGTAGTTATGTGGGTGGAGCATGCTGGGCCCCTCCCACATCTCTGCTCTCTTCTGCAGGGGGACTTGTTTTGTCTCCGCCCCCTCTAATGTGGGTGGAGCATGCTGGGCCCCTCCCACATCTCTGCTCTGTCTCCCTGTTTATGTATCGGTCTTCCTAGAGTTCCACTCTACAGGCAACCCTGTTTGTTTTTTTATATATTTTTTTTTCTGCCAGATGTAGAGGCTTAAAGGAGAACCTCTTCATTGGCCGCCGCTGTTTGCACAGTTCATTAATGTTGGCTTTGGTTGCCATAATAAGCGGATATCGGATTGTATGGCGTATTTTATTGCCCTGCAGTGGATACATCTTTAGTTTGAGGTTTCTGGCCGGAGTCCAGACCCCGCAGGTCACACCGGCCCGATAGAAATCACATAATCGGGGATTAGGGGCACTGTGCCCGTTCCGAGGACTGCGCCTGAATATTGCAGGTTGTGGAAGGAGGTGGAGGGGTCACTGGTGCATTGTATGTAATGTCTAGGTGTATGAGGAGCACCAAGAGACCGCAACATGTCACATACAAGATCCTTCTCCTGGTACACAACTTCCTAGAAGAATCCAATGCCAAGAATTCTCCCTGGAACTTTCCTGTTGGGGTATATTTATGTCTCTAGATAGATAGATCAATAGATACAGTAGATATGATATGATATGATGATGGATAGGATAGGATGAATGGGATGGATGAGATATATGTGATGGGATGGATAGGATGGGATGGATAGGTGTGTGTGCAGCCTATTGGTTTAGGGTGTGCACCCTTAACGCCGATATACGTTGGCAGAATGGCACGGCTGGGCACAATCAGGTACCTGTACGTGATTGTTTAATGCCCAGCCGTGGGTCACGGACACGCGCCCGCGACCCAGTCCAAAGCTCCGTGACCCGATCGTCACTGATCCCAGCGTTTTGCGCTGCTGATCCCAGCGTTTTGCCCTTCTGATCCCAGCGTTTTGCCCTTCTGAATCCAGCGTTTTTGCCCTTCTGAATCCAGCGTTTTTGCCCTTCTGAATCCAGCGTTTTTGCCCTGCTGATCCCAGCGTTTTGCCCTTCTGATCCCAGCGTTTTGCCCTTCTGAATCCAGCGTTTTTGCCCTTCTGAATCCAGCGTTTTGCCCTGCTGATCCCAGCGTTTTGCCCTGCTGATCCCAGCGTTTTGCCCTTCTGATCCCAGCGTTTTGCCCTTCTGAATCCAGCGTTTTTGCCCTTCTGAATCCAGCGTTTTTGCCCTGCTGATCCCAGCGTTTTTGCCCTGCTGATCCCAGCAGTTTGCCCTCCTGTGCCAACCCCCTCCCCCCCATACTATGCCTGAAAATATTAGGAAAGACGGGTAATAAAGGAAACGACTACACAGAACCAACATCTGCAGGTGGGGGATTGGAGCGTCAACCTGAACTTTAATGAGAGAGATCTGCCGCTCCACACGTTCTCCCTTTCGCCGCGTCTGAATTTCCCGGCGACCTTTTATCTCTTGCCGGCACAGGTGTCCTCCGCCGCGGACGCGTTGTTGCGTTTCTATAACGACCTCCTTTTTCCCATCTCTTCATCTTAATGTCAGACTTATTAAAGAAGTCTTCTAAAGCCGTAACGGCACCTCCGACCCTTCGCTGACGCTCAGTCAGCTCCTAAAAGTCTTCAGCGATCGTCTTCGCGGCGCAAGGTGCGCTCAATCGTCAGAGGCCAGCTGACGGGAGAGAGGGTCACGCCGTGACATTTCGGCGATGTGAGCGATTTTTTAAAGGTCTGAGAGACACCAGAGGCTCGCATTTCCCGGAGAAATAAAAGGAAACGGTTTTCTTTTGCTGATGCAGTTTTTAGTTTATTCACCGAAGGGGGAAACTGTCACCTTTTATGTAATAATTGGGGGTGGGAAACTGTCACCTTTTATGTAATAATTGGAGGGGGAAACTGTCACCTTTTATGTAATAATTGGAGGAGAAACTGTCACCTTTTATGTAATAATTGAAGGGAAAATAGCTCATTATGGCCACTAGATGGGGCTGATGATCATAGTCAATAAGTACAGTAAAACCTTGGATTGCGAGTAACCCGGTTTACAAGCTTTTCGCAATACGTGCTGTTTTTTATTTTTTTTAAACCGGACTCAATTTGTGAGTGTCTGAGGGGCACGGTGGTTGCGTCTGAGGGGCACGGTGGTTGCGTCTGAGGGGCACGGTGGTTGCGTCTGAGGGGCACGGTGGTTGCGTCTGAGGGGCACGGTGGTTGCGTCTGAGGGGCACGGTGGTTGCGTCTGAGGGGCACGGTGGTTGCGTCTGAGCGGCACGGTGGTTGCGTCTGAGGGGCACAGTGAGGCTGCAACTGATATTTTTTTGTGTCCCCCCCCCCCCCAATGTTGTTTACCAGCTGCCACTGGTCTTCAAGTGTCTCTGGCACCCCCCCCAACATCTGGCCACAGGCGGTACTGCTAAAACTAGCAATGACACAGGAACAAATTATCTGAGCTTCCATTGATTTCTATTGGGAGACTCGCTTTGATATATGAGCGCTTTGGATTGCAAGTATTTTTCTGGAAGGGATTATGCTCGTAATCCAAGGTACTACTGTATATATTTCCTATAACCCTTAGCTCCATCTAGCGGCCATTATGCATTTTTTTATTTTTTATTCATGCTTCTCAGTTTGGATGTTCTTCATTCATAAGAATAGCATAAATCAGGAAAATGCCTCACTGTGGCCATCCAGTGTTTTCTTCCCCAGCCATCACTCTGCTCCCATGTCACCATCTTGAGACGAGAACAGTGGCGGTGCGTCCATAGAGGGCGCCGTAGCACTGCCCCCTCTCGCACAGCTCCTGAATACAATACATAGATTCATGCATTGCATGAATCTATGTATTGCCGCTGCCGCCGACTATTCAGATGGCCGCCCCCCTGGTGTGCGCCGGCCATCTGAATAACGGCAGCTGGTTGGCTGTGGAGGTGCCTATCAGAGCCAGCTTTCCGATTACAGCCCTCCGGCTTCCAGATGCTTATCCAAGGGACGCACGGGGGGGTGCGTTCCTTGGATAAGACTGACAGGCGTCTCAGCCAATCAGGTTCACCGGTAACCTGATTGGCTGAAGCGTCATCAAGGGCGGGAGAAGACATTGAGGGACGGTAGAAGCAGGATGGCTGACCCCAGAAAGGTAAGTGCCAGGCGGGGGCATTTTACAGGGCACAGTGGCAGCATTTTACAGGGCACAGTGGCGACTATTGATGGGCAGAGTGGCAACAATTGATTGGCACAGTGGCTGCCTTTTGATTGGCACAGTGGCTGCATTTGGGCACAGTGAGGCTGCAATTTGTTTGTTTTTGTTTGTTTGCGCCCCCCAAAAAAATCTGAGCACCAGCCGCCACTGGACAAGAACTGGTGCATGCGCAGACACACAGATCTCATAAAGCCAGCAGAGACCCGCTGTGGATTTGAGGTTGTGCCCCCGACTCTGCATGCACAGACACAAGGGATCTAGTACAGAAGGGCCCTGCAGAGACCAATGACGTGTCCACCTATACGTAAGATGTTAAAACTTGCCTCCTGGGGATATGTAATGTAGATGTTCCAGGAGGCAACATAATGTATCTAAATGTATCACAATGTAACAAAATGTATCATCATGTAATAAAATGTATCTACTTAAGAATAAAACAAAATCTTGAATAGTCTAAGAGGGCAGAGGCAGGAGATGCAAAGTAATTTATATGGGTGACAGGTCCTCTTTATTCTTCCTTTGCGCAGAAAATTGGTAACCGTGTGATGGATTGTGTTTTTCAGTAAATTCCTATAACTCGGTTGGGTTGGACCCGGGTCCCGGCGTGCAGAATTGCCGGCTTGTTAGTTCTAGAACATCTGCATTGTGGCTCACTGTTGGGTTTTGCTTAAAAAAACCTTCAGCCTGCGCTAATTACAGGCAATTTTTTGTCAATCTCGCATTCCGTCCGCGTTTTTCGTTCTGAAAATCTGCCATGTTTTTGTGTCTCGCTCGCGGTTTGCGGGGACGCAGAGTTCATCGCATTGACTGACCTGTAGAGAATTGCTCTTGAGAAACATCCAGGTTATAATTATTTAATAGTCTTCACCCTTTTGCGCAGACCCCGTGTTCCAGTCGCAGAGATCTCCATAGCAACCTGTTAGAAAAGAGCGAAGCCCGGCAATGCCTTTTGTATGACACCGTACGGGGGCTGAAGGTAAAGAAGCAGGTGGACGAGCCACACCAACCTAACTTCTAAGGCGAGGTTCACACACGTCCGGTGCAGATTTTCCCTCCATTTGGACTGCGAATTTCCTAAGCAGCTGTTCAGATGTGATTTTAAATGTGGTTCAGATGCAAATATTTGGTGCCTGCGGCCCCCGGTGCCTTTAACATTTACCTGGTTGTTAAGCAGCGGGCTGTAAAGCCGGCTGCAGCTTCCTTAACAACGGATGTTTCATCAGCTGTCAGCAGGGTTCCCCGCTGACGGCTGACTGTACAAAAGAAACCTTTGCCAGCAATAAAACATCGTGAAAAAAACAGCATGGGGGTTCCCCCCTAATCCATACCTTTTCGGGTCTGGTATGGATTGTGAGGGGAACTCCCACGCTAAAATGTAAAAAAAATGGTGTCCCCCCCCCCCCCCCCCCTCCTCCTCAAACCTGGTATGGATTTTGAGGGTATTGTAAAACTAAACTAAAGTTCCATCATGCCTCTGCCTCTGGGTGTCATGCTTGTGGCTGTCAGAGTGCGATGGCTCATGGGACTTGTGGTCCGCTAATTGCATGTCCCTGCTCTAGGGTCTCTGCTAAAAAAAGATGTATCCATCTCTCTATCTATATATATATATATATATATATATATATCTCTCTCTATAGATAACTTTCTCTCTCTCTCTCTCTCTCTCTCTCTTTATACCTCTCTCTCTCTCTCTCTCTCTCTCTCTCTCGATATCTCTCTCTCGATATCTCTCTCTCGATATCTCTCTCTCGATATCTCTCTCTCGATATCTCTCTCTCGATATCTCTCTCTCGATATCTCTCTCTCTCTCTCTCTCTAGATACATCTCTCTCTCTCTCTCTCTCGAAACATCTCTCTCGAAACATCTCTCTCGAAAAACATCTCTCTCGAAACATCTCTCTCGAAACATCTCTCTCGAAAAACATCTCTCTCGAAAAACATCTCTCTCTCTCTCTCTCTCTCTCTCTCTCTCTCTCTCTCTCTCTCTCTCTCTCTCTCTCTCTCTCTCTCTCTCTCTCGATACCTTTCTCTCTCTCGATACCTTTCTCTCTCTCGATACCTTTCTCTCTCTCTCTAATTTTTTGGTATAATGTGAAAGAAGATGTTACACTGTGAGAATCGTGATCTTTATTCTAAGCAAGAAAATCGTGATTCTCATTATGGTACAGAATCGTGCAGCTCTAGTTTTGGGGATGTAGAAAATCACTCGGGTAGTATTATAAGAATTGGACTTGGCATCGTCCACATCTGTGTGGAGTGTAAATTGCATTATTGGGTATTGCGGCTGCAGATCGCGGCGTGAATTAGAATGGATTAGGTGTCCCTTTTGAAAGCTGCAGTCAGTCTATTTCAATAGTTGACACGGCGGTTGTGCGTGTCGGTGGTTCCTGCCGGCATTACTGATGGGACGTCACTGGGGATGACGGGCTCCGCTAGACGTCCTCTCATCCTCCTTTCCAAACATTGGGCAGCGCAGCCTGAGACCCAGCGTGACGCCCAACATGGATGACAGCTGACAAGGAACCCAGACACCGCGCCGAACCTCGGCAATGCTTCTGCGGAGGTCACCCGGTGTTCAGGACGGGAAAACGTGAAAGTGAATAGTCTGTGGAAGATGAGAAGGAATGCCAAATACTGATTTTATTTTTATATATATTATATATATATATAAATTGGAACATTATGCAACTATTTTGTATGTGTGTATATATATTTTGTTTTCAATAAATCACAAGTGCAGCAATCCCTGAACTTATATAGAAAAATATTGGCCATTAAGAGGGCCTGATTGTATGCACTGGAAGAATACCGTAGTGGCGATTTGTCAGGTCACCTGTGGCCAGGTGACAAGTGCACCCCGTTGGGGTCAGGGATGCACCACAGGGTAGTGAAACCTATGACCGACTGCTGCGATAAGAGAAAGTGTGAACCCAAGATCGCCCAGGGCGTGGAGTCTAAGACCCAGCTTTGTGTTCACCAGAGCCTCTAGTGGTGAGGATGGCCTTCGCTGCAGCTGGATCCAGGTCGCGACCCCTGGGATCCCTTAGGTCACGCTCCGTAGGGAGAGAGGGGAAGAGGCAAGCAGACAAGCGGTAGCGATGGGTAAGCCGAGGTCGGGGCAACAGGCAGACAGGGGTAACCGAGGGACAGGCAAAAGGTCAAGATCACAGGCAAACAGGAGAAGTCAGTGACGAGCCAAAAACGGTATACAGGAAGATAATTGTCGCACACTGCAGACAGGAACTAAAGCTAACAACACTGTTGAACAGCACTGCAGGCCTGTAGTACAACAGTTAATATAGACTTCCTGGGATGGCCTGGATGGGGCCATACAGGAAGGAGAGGAGATAAGAAGGTAACCAGAACAGGGTCAGGCCTCTTAATGGACAGATGGGAACAGGTAAGCTGCCAGACTATTGTATATCCATGACAGTGATCTTCTCACTTGTGGATATATAGATGGAGAGAGAGAGAGAGAGAGAGAGAGAGAGATCTCATATATAATCTCTATATATATATATATCATATCATATACACACACTATATTACCAAAAGTATTGGGACGCCTACCTTTACACGCACATGAACTTTAATGGCATCCCAGTCTTAGTCCGTAGGGTTCAATATTGAGTTGGCCCCGGCCTTTGAATCTATAACAGCTTCAACTCTTCTGGGAAGGCCGTCCACAAGGTTTAGGAGTGTGTCTATGGGAATGTTTGACCAGAAGGGCATTTGTAAAGGTCAGGCACTGATGTTTGAGAGAAGACCTGGCCTGCAGTCTCCACTCTAATTCATCCTAAAGGTGTTCTATCAGGTTGAGGCCAGGGCTCTGTGCAGGCCAGTCAAATTCCTCCACCAACCAAACTCGCTCATCCATGTCTTTATGGACCTTGCTTTGTGCACTGGTGTGGAGTCATGTTGGAACAGGAAGGGGCCGTCCCCAAAGTTGGGAGCATGAACTTATCCAAAATGTCTTGGTATGCCGACGCCCTAAGAGTTCCCTTCATTGGAACTAAGGGGCCAAGCCCAACCCCTGAAAAACAACCCCACACCATAATCCCCCCCCCCCCCACACCATAATCCCCCCTCCACCAAATGGTTTTGACCAGTGCACAAAGCAAGGCTCATAAAGACATGGGTAAGCGAGTTTGGGGTGGAGGAACTTGACAGTCCTGACCTCAACCCCATAGAACACCTGAGCGGAGACTGCGATCCAGGCCTTCTCATCCAACATCCTGACCTCACAAATGCACTTCTGCCTGGAGTAGCAATCCCAGCCCTGTGTAAATGGGCCCTCTTATGGTGAATACACATGGTAATCTTTTTCATATTTATATCGCACAGATGCGATGGAATATAATATGCAGATTTCATTCATTCTGAATGTCATTAAAGGATTACCGTTAATATCTCCCCCACCTTGGCCCGCCTCTCATTAATGCCGTGGATTTTCTAGTTCAATAAAGCGGGAGACGTCGTCGGCGGTGAAGATTTGAATTGGCGGGAAGATTCTGACCTTTTATTTAATACCCGGCTTAGGGATATGATTGGCTATAAATCAACGGGCTAATCTGTTTAATTTTATGGTTTATCTTCAGGAATAGTTGGCCAATCCCTGTATTATCTTTAAACCCGGTGGGATTTTATTCCTAAGGATCAACTACTCTTTCAGCCAAGTGATCCTTCCCCCCCCCCGGAGGGTAAGCACGCCGACGTCTGAGGAGCCGCAGTTTTATTCCACTGTTTAATGAAGAATTAGCCGTTCTATTAGAAAATAACTTTACATATGTATCCTTTTTATAAACCACCCAAGATCTGTCGTTATGTGGATTCACCAGCTGAAAGTTAAAATGAGGCTCACCCTTTTTTTTTTAAAGCCTATTGGAGCCTCTAGCTCTAAACGTGTGCTTCAAAAATACAAAAACATGCGTTTGTCGCATTAGGGTGGCCGGCCGCATGGAATGGGGGAGGAGGGGGGCGAAGCCCGTGTGCCCCTAATGGACGGGCTACCACTGGTTGTAATAATCTTGAATTTTAACCACTTCAGCCCCGGAGGGTTTGGCTGCCCAATGACCGGACCATTTTTTGTGATTCAGCTCTGCGTCGCTTTAGCTGACAATTGTGCAGTCGTGCGACAAAATGTACGTGTTTTTCCCTCCCACAAATAGAGCTTTCTTTTGGTGGTATTTGATCACCTCTGTGGTTTTTATTTTTTTGCGCTATAAACAAAAAAAGAGCAACAATTTTGAAAAAAAATACAATATTTTTTTACTTTTTGCTATAATGAATATCCCCAAAAAAATAATTTCTTTCTCGTTTAGGCCAATACGTATTCTTCTACATATTTTCGCAAATAAGCGTATATTGGTTTGCGCAAAAGTTATAGCGTCTACAAAATCGGGGATAGATTTATGGATTTTTTATTAATATTTTTTTTTACTAGTAATGGCGGCGATCAGCGTTTTTTTTTTTTATCGTGACTGCGACATTATGGCGGACATTTTTGACGCTAAATGGGAACAATGTCATTTATACAGCGACAATGCTATAAAAATGCACTGATTACTATGTAAATGTCACTGGCAGGGAAGGGGGCTAGGAAGGGGTTAAGTGTATCCTAGTGAGTGATTCTAACTGTGTGGGAGCTGGGCTATGAGTGACATGACAGTGATCACTGCTCCCGATAACGGGGAGCAGTAGATCAGTGTCCTGTCACTAGGCAGAACAGGGAAATGCCTTGCATAGGCATCTTCCCGTTTCTGAAGGTCCGTCGTTAATGATATTGTGTTGTATACTCCTATTTAGGTACATTTAAAGCCCCATAATGACTTTTCTCACCCTTGAGTTTTTTTTGGGTGAATGCAACATTTATTTGGGGATTGGATTTTTCTAACTGTGATGGGACCATAATGAGTTCACCACTCCATCCACCACTTCCTGTCCTTCTGAAAGTACCCTTTGCCTGGCTGTTATGCTGAGTTTGTAGATCCAATGATTTCTGAGCTCGTGACCCAAAATCCAAAACTTCACCAGCTCTTAATTTTTCCCATGACCGGTTTCCTTAAAGCGGAGTTGCGCTGAATTTTTATTTTTTATTTTTTTTAAGTCAGCAGCTACAAATACTGCAGCTGATCCTGATCTATCCATCGGCCCTCGGCTGGAGGCGCCGCCATCTTCGGTAAGGGAATCGGGAAGTGAAGCCTTGCGGCCTCACTTCCTGGTTCCCTTCTGCGCATGCACGACTCGCGCTGCGCGATACCACTGGTCCCTGCTGTCTTCTGGGACACGTGTGTCTCCCAGAAGAGAGGGCGGACGGAGTAGATGCCGGAAGTGGCGTCGATACCCGCGGGTGCCTCGGCTATCTAAGCCCGGAAGTGGGAGCAAAATACCTCTATTAAACAGGTATCTGCTCCCCCCCTCCCCCCTGAAAGGTGCCAAATGTGACAACAGAGGGAGGGGAGGGTTCCCCAAAGCGGAAGTTCTATTTTTGGGTGGCACTCCGCTTTAATGGAAGGATGCATCTTTCCCAAAGAGGCTCATGAACTGTATTCAGGAGTTTCAGAAAAAGGGAGCACAGCGGTGTTGGGTTGGGGTGTTCACCGGGGTTGCTGTAGGGGTTAACCCAGAGCTGAGTCCTTTATTGCACACAAGATGCTTCTGCGGATGATCAGAGAAACTGAGTTGTTTGTTTTTGTTTTAAGTAATAACCAGCTTTCTATTCTGAGGGATAAGAGAGATGCGGGAAACAATAGGCCAGCCTGACAGGGGAAGATGTTGCCTCACAGAATGAGCTCTCTAAGTGCCATGCTATTCCCAGTAATGGAGAGGAAGCGGGCCTAACAAGCTCGTAATTACCAGTGTTGGAGACAGGCACTTCTATAAGGGCATACGGGGGCCGTCAACGGCACATCCGGACGGAGCTAATAATTTTCTTGGCAGGGACGAGGTTCTTTGGAGCTTCTTACTGGAGATGTAGTAGAGGGGCGAGGATGATGTCATGCAAGAGATAATTCTGTACATTTAGGGGTGACGGCACCAAAAGCTTGGCCTATGGTGGCTAAATGAGCTAGTCCAAGCCACCAGTTAAGGTTGCATCCATTGGGTCATGACTAAGAGTCAGCCCAGATACTCGCACCATCTGCTCCAGATTTTAATTTCTATTAATTGCATAAATCCACCACTTCTATAAGGGCATACGGGGGCGAGGATGATGCCGTGCAAGAGATAATTCTGTACAATCAGGGGTGGACGGCACCAAAAGCTTGGCCTATGGTGGCTAAATTGGCTAGTCCAAGCTAGTGCCAGTCTAGGCTTGCATCCAAGGAAAATGGAAGGTTGGTTAGGACAAACTACCGGTGTATAAGAGGACCCCCTAAATTTCCAGGAAAAATGTTGGTTTTGGGATATACTCGCCGTATAAGACTACCCCCTTCCTACTAGTCTGTCTGGAAGCTGAGGGGTAGCCAGAACAACCGCTGACAGGAACAACCACTGACAGAAACAGGCTTTTTTCAAATATCACTGTGGCATTCCATTACTTGCCCCACTGTGCCATTCCATTACATGCCCCACTGTGCCATTCCATTACATGCCCCACTGTGCCGTGCCATTACATGCCCCACTGTGCCGTGCCATTACATGCCCCACTGTGCCGTGCCATTACATGCCCCACTGTGCCGTGCCATTACTTGCCCCACTGTGACCACCCTCTAAATTTACAGCAGCACCAGCTATGAACAGTAGCAGGGCGCTACACTTAATTACACACCTAGGCTTATTGAATTGTAACCCTTGAAATGTGGGGACGGTATGGGGTGTTGCTCACTGCAAGGATATTTTTTGCTGTGCTTTGTAGATGAGCTCTAACTTCACTTCCAAAAGCTTTGAAAGATGGCCCCCCTGCCCTTTGTAGTGTTATGGCTGATCTATTCCCCTATGTCCATGTATTCATTTACAAAGCTTGTCCCTAACGGGATAAGACAACTTCTCGTTCCAGGTAACACCGCCTTCAATCCATACTTTGCCATTTTTTCTGTGTTGCATCTCAAATGTGGTGCGTGCTAATGTGATCAAAACATATCTCTGCCTGTTTGTGTCTGTGTCAGGTCTAATTACTGCGTATCTCTCACCTGCAGAGCACTAGACTGAGAAACCCAAAGATTGTGGAATATGTAGTGCTACATACAGAGGTCATGCATTAACCTATGCAGTGGCATGCCCCATGTTTAATCTGCTGACACCATAATGATGATTATCTCTGTTATAGACTGCGCATTCAGGTTGTCACCATGAACTAAAAATGGAAAATTCTTCATTCGCAGATTGGCAAAAAATTTGCCTGCATTGGTTAAACTGGCGTTGAATTCTGTTTTATTACTTTTATGCAAAAAAAGGACAAAGATGGAGGAAAGCGCTGCAATCCCCAGTGACCAGTCGGAAATCATCTTTCTCTGTTTGGACTACAGTAGGGTATACCTTGGTGCATTTAATCCTCGCGTCTCCTTGCCTCATTAAACTCGGTGAATAGAAGGCACTGTGTATTTCGGTGCTATTTTAGGGCTGGAAATTATAATGTCTGAGATTCAGGTGTTTTGCTTGTTGGGAGCCTTTGCGATTTATTCCTCACCCGCCCCTTCCCCCGACTCCCGAACAATAGCCCTTTGCCGCCTCTGGAAAACTTCAATACGTGCGGAGAATGGCAGCGGCTGAACGGCACAATGGAATCCGAGTGTCTGTGTCTAACACACAGCGTGCGGCTATAGAAGTTCCTGCGGCAGGTGTGCAGGAGTACACAGAATTCTGAGTCCATGTAGGGGGTCCTGGACATCTCCTGCAGGATCAATGCTGCCATTTTCGCATCGCTTTCAAAGTGAATACTGTCTGTTTATGGCTTTGTACTGTTAACTCTTCGAATGTGTACACTGCAGCTATAGATTTTCACTTTTCTTGTACATTCGGGACCAACACACAGTTCTTTCTCTTTCTATGGCTTGTAACTGCTTGGAGCCGCGGCTGCTTTGATCTATGAGGGCTTTTTAATTCCTTCCTTTCCTTCTCCTTTTTGACTGCCCGTGTCCTTGTAAGCAAGCCAGTAGTGGGGAAACATGTCAAGGAAGGTGGCTTCAGGTGGAGACATTTATGCATGCAGTTTTTATCTTTTAACAAATTAAATTTAAAAAAAAAACAGCTACATTTCTCCGTTTTGACTGAGTGTGTAGTAGAGCTGCACGATTCTGGCTAAAATGAGAATCACAATTTTTTTGCTTAGAAGAAAGATCACGATTCTGAACAGATGTGCATCTTAAACCTAAGAAGCGACTACAATATAAAATTTAAGTAACACTAAAGGCAAAGTTTTTTTTTTTTTTAAATAACAAACATGTTATACTTACCTCCACTGTGCAGCTCGTTTTGCACAGAGTGTCCCCTAATCCAGTCTTCTGGGGTCCCTCGGCGGCTGTCTCGGCTCCCCCTCGCAAAAGCTTTCCACCTTCATGCGAGCGAGCTCGCATGGTGGAAAGCTTTTGTGAGCGCGTGAGCGTGATACAGCGGCGGGCATAGCCGCCGACTGTATCACTCGGCCCCGCCTCCCGGCGCGCAATCCGCTGTGATTGACAGCAGCGCCAGCCAATGGCTGCGCTGCTATCAATCCATCCAGCCTAGCCAATCAACGGCTAGGCTGGGAACCGAAGAGGATCACGTGGACGCGCGCAGGACTTTCGAGGGGTCGGGTAAGTAAAACGGGTGTTCGGGGCGGTACCGTTGGATGTTTTTTCACCTTAATGCATAGGATGCATTAAGGTGAGAAAACATTTACCTTTACAACCCCTTTAACACAGGGGGACATGAGGAGGGTTGAAGTTCCTTGTTAATCTCTATAGTTATCGAGTTCAGGAATCTCCAAACTTTCTATACAAAGGGCCAGTTTACTTTAGAGTTTAGGAGGGCCAGACTGTGGCCAGTGTGAATACAAAATGCCCTGGCGTCAATGTGTGTAAACCATGCCCTATCATTGGTTTCAGTGGAAGTTATAGTGCCCCGTAATTGATATCAGAGCAAGGAATAGTGTCCCATCATTGGTGTCAGTGGAAGGAATAGTGTCCCATCATTGGTGTCAGTTGGAGGAATAGTGTCCCATCATTGGTGTCAGTGGAAGGAATAGTGTCCCATCATTGGTTTCAGTGGAAGGAATAGTGTCCCATCATTGGTGTCAATGGGAGGAATAGTGCCCCATAGTTGGTATTAGGGGAAGGAATAGTGTCCCATCATTTGGTGTCAATGGGAGGCATAGTGCCCTATTGTTGGTATTAGGGGAAGGAATGGTGTAAGTGGGGAGTATAGTGCCCCATCATTGGTGTCATGGCACGAATAGTGCCCTGCTGTTGGTGTCAGTGAGAAGAACAGTGCAGCATTGCTGCGTTCAGCGGTAGTAATAACGCCCTATTGTTAGTATTAGTGACAGGAGTTCTGCCCCATTGTCTGTGTCAGGTGGCATGGATAAAGACAAGGAAAGGGCCACATCCGGGCCCTGAGGCGCCGTTTGGAGACAACTGATCTAGTCTGCCTGTATGACTGTCCGTCCAATATTTGTATATTTCTAAGTCTATCTTATCAGTTTATCTGTTTATTCATAAATCATCTCATATGAAACAATGTATCGGTCTGACCCAACAAAGAATTGCATTGTGTTTTCTGTACATGTCACAGTGTTCCTGATCCTACCCAGGACAACAATGTATTCTAATAGTCTCTCCCCTCTTCTGTTCTATGTCTGCCCATCTGTACAGAGCACTGGAGGGGGGTGGAAAGACTCAAACTTAACAAGGGGCTAGATTCAGGTACATCTGCGATTTTTTTACGGAGGCGCAGGGCAACGTTTTTGCCCTGCGCCCCTGCAAATTTTCTGCGCTACCCGCGATTCACGGAGCAGTAGCTCCGTAAATTGCGTGTGCGCTCTTTAAAATTTCCCGGCGTAAGCGCACGCAATTTAAATGATCCCGTAGGGGACGGGAATCATTTAAATTAGGCGCGTTCCCGCGCCGAGCGTAGTGCGCATGCTCCGTCGGGAAACTTTCCCGACGTGCATTGCGGCAAATGACGTCGCAAGGACGTCATTTGCTTCAAAGTGAACGTGAATGGCGTCCAGCGCCATTCACGATTCACTTACGCAAAATACGTAAATTTTTTAAATTTCGCGACGCGGGAACGACGGGTATACGTAACATTGGCTGCCCCTGCTAATAGCAGGGGCAGCCTTACGCGAAAACCACCGTACGCAAACGACGTAAACTGCGTACGCAGGGCTCGCGTAACGTTGTGAATCGGCGTTAGTATGCAATTTGCATACTATACGCAGAGCACAACGGGAACGCCACCTAGCGGCAATCGCAAGAATGCAGCCTAAGATATGCGGGCATAAGAGCCTTATGCCACGCATATCTTGGGCTGCAGTCGGCGTAACGAGGTTCCTGAATCAGGAGCATTCGTTACGCCGGCGCAAGTAAGCAATTGCGCTGCGTAACGATGGTTACACAGGCGCAATTGCTCTCTGAGCAATTTTGGGTTTTCGTATTCGCTGCACTCCCATTGCAGGCCAGACAGGTGAACGTTTTTTAACGCGATTGTATTCGATTATTTCAACATCGGCTTGATTTCTTGCATCTGACCGGAATTCTCCTTAAGCATCCTGCTCTTAGCTCTGCTCAGTCATTGGTGGACGGGATCTCTTGCCTGGTATGGCGGCCTATTTCGCCGCACAGCATTATTTTTTCTGGTACGCTGCGCCAATCTGTCATGGCTGAGCTGCTCCTCGCTGTGAATGAGACAGAGGACAGATGGCTGTTGATTTGTTTCCCCTCCAGGCGGCTCAGACACGCTGTACTGACAGCTAAACCGTCCCATAAATATCATAATACCGGCCATTGCTCTGTAAGTGGAGACAACTTTTCCGGGATATCTGCCCCTCTGAGCGGTAGAGTCCAAACCCCCCCCCCCCGCCTCCCCGCCTCCAACAAAATTTATATCCTCTCCAGATTCTCTCTGTAATTTTCACCGGCTTCAATGAAATATAGGGTGCATATGTTCCTTTCTTGGATATTGCAGCCAGGACAACAAAAAAAATACAAAAAAACAAACAAACACTTTTTCTAGTTAGATGAATATGAAATGCAAATTAACCA
>NC_053499.1:7678929-7691429 GCF_905171775.1 Rana temporaria
AAAACTGTACAGACGACAGAGATTCTCGGCAGAATCCGGGTTTTGACCGAGTTTCTCGGCGAATTCTGCCGAGAATCTCTGTCGTGTGTACGAGGCCTGAGCCTATTCTTACTACCCTGTAAAGGAAAGGTCTGTATACTTACCTATACTGAGGGCATTCTGGTCTGGTCACATGATGAGGTTACACCACCGGCTTCAGCGAAGAGGAGAGATCGCCGACAACGACGGCGTGATAATGTCGCCCATAGGCTTACTCAGGGCTCGACAAATCCCGGTCGCCAGGTCACCATCGCGACTAGAAATAGCATCCTGGCGACTTGGCTTGGTAGGTGGGCAAAAAAAAAATTTTTTTTTGGTGAAGTCCCCAGCTCTTACTTGTGTGAGCTGGCGCAATCTGGTGGTGGCCGTTGGTATTACAAGTTGAGCATTACAAATTAAACAGCAATTCTAATGTAATTTTTCACTATTTTCACTGCCATCTTCTTCCCTCTAATTAGAACCCCCAAACATTATATATATTTTTTATCCTAACACCCTAGAGAATAAAATGGCGATTGTTGCAATACTTTCTGTCACGCCGTATTTGCGCAGCGGTCATACAAGCACACTTTTTTGGGAAAAAATTATACTTTTTTTTAATTAAAAAATAAGACAACAGTAAAGTTATCCCCTTTTCTTGTAAGATTGTGAAAGATAATGTTACGCCGAGTAAATTCATACCCAACATGTCACGCTTCAAAATTGCGTCCGCTCGTGGAATGCCGACAAACTTTTACCCTTTAAAATCTCCATAGGCGACGTTTA
Source organism: Rana temporaria (assembly GCF_905171775.1). Lineage (NCBI taxonomy): Eukaryota > Metazoa > Chordata > Amphibia > Anura > Ranidae > Rana > Rana temporaria. The sequence continues at coordinate 7,679,734 of NC_053499.1, forward strand.
AAAATTCTACATGTTGCATGTTTTGAGTTACAGAGGAGGTCTAGGGCTAGAATTATTGCTCTCGCTCTACCAATCGCGGCGATACTTCGTATGTGTGGTTTGAATATCGTTTACATATGCGGGCGCTGCTCACGTATGTGTTTGCTTCTGCGCGCAAGCTCGTCGGGACGGGGCGCGTTTCCTGGCTCCTAACTTTTTTAGCTGGCTCCTAGATTCCAAGCAAATTTGTCACCCTGGTCTAAACATTGTATCACATTGACTTGTACATCAAAGGAATAAACTTCTGTATGTAAATTAGAAACGTTTAACCACTTAAACACCAAACCTTTTTCTGACAGCTCCTTTAAGTTAAAATCATTATAGAACCCCCAAACATTATATAATTTTTTTAGTAGAGACCCTAGAGAATAAAATGGTGGTTGTTGCAATATTTTATGTTGCACTGTATTTGCGCAGCAGTCTTTTTAAATGCAATTTTTTTGGAAAAAATTACTTTAAAGCGGATGTGCCACTAAAACAATATATTAAAAGCTAGCAGCTACAAATACTGCAGCTGCTGACTTTTAATATAAGGACACTTACCTGTCCTGGAGTCCAGCGGTGATCGCAGCAGAGGATGAGCCGATCGCTCGTCACCCTGCTGCTCCCCCCTCCATCCACGGTGAGGGAACCAGGAAGTGAAGCGCTGCGGCTTCACTGCCCGGTTCCCTACGGCGCATGCGCGAGTCGCGCTGCGCCCGCCGATTGGCTCACACGCTGTGTGCTGGGAGCCGAGTGTTCCCAGCACACAACGGGCGACAGACGGGATGTGACGGAATGCCCGTCTTTCGCCCGTAGCGTGTGGCCGGAAGTGGGTGCAAATACCTGTCTTTAGACAGGTGTCTGCACCCCCCTCCCCCCTGAAAGGTGTCAAATGTGACACCGGAGGGGGGGAGGGTTCCGATCAGCGGGACTCCACTTTAGGGTGGAGGACCGCTTTAATGAATAAAAAAAAACTAGCCAGTAAAGTTAGCCCATGTTTTTTTTTTTTTTTTTGTATAAATGTTAAAGATCTTACGCCGTGAGAATCGTGTGAGAATCGTGATCTTCAGTCTAAGCAAAAAAATCGTGATTCTCATTTTATCCAGAATCGTTCAGCTCTAAATGGAGCACAATTTGGTCTTTTAGGGCCAGATTCACGTAGAATCGCGGCGGCGTAACGTATCCTAGATACGTTACACCGCCGCAATTTTTCATCGCAAGTGCCTGATTCACCAAGCACTTGCGATGAAAACTACGCCGGCGGCCTCCGGCGCAAGGCGAGCCAATTTAAATGGGCGTGTGCCATTTAAATTAGGCGCGCTCCCGCGCCGGACCTACTGTGCATGCTCCGTTTCTTAACTCCCGCCCTGACGTCATTTTTTTTTAACGGTGACGCACGTAGCGTACTTCCGTATTCCCGGACGGCTTACGCAAACGACGTTAAATTTTGAATTTCGACGCGGGAACGACGGCCATACTTTAGACAGCAATACGCTTGCTGACTAAAGTTAGGGCACCAAAAAAATGACTAACTTTGCGACGGGAAACTAGACTAGCGGTGACGTAGCGAACGCGAAAATCCGTTGTGGATCCGCCGTAACTCCTAATTTGCATACCCGACGCTGGTTTACGACGCAAACTCCCCCCAGCGGCGGCCGCGGTACTGCATCCTAAGATCCGACAGTGTAAAACAATTACACCTGTCAGATCTTAGGGATATCTATGCGTAACTGATTCTATGAATCAACCGCATAGATAGAAACAGAGATACGACGGCGTATCGGGAGAAACGCCGTTGTATCCCTTTTGTGAATCAGGCCCTTAGATCCTTGATTTTTTCATTAACCACTTCAGCCTCGCAAGGTTTACCCCCCCCCCCCCCCCCTGCTTATGACCAGGCCATTTTTTTGCAGTACGGCACTGCGTTATTTTAACTGACAATTGCGCGGTCGTGCGACGTTGTACCTAAATAAAATTGACGTCCTTTTTTTCCCCTTTTGGTAGTATTTGATCACATGTGCGTTTTTTTTTTTTTTGTTTTTTTTTGCGCTATAAACAAACAAAAAAGTGAAGCGTTGTGAATCCTTTCCGGATGCACTGTATATACAGCACGGGGCATGAGCATTGTTCCCCCTAGGACAGCAAAGGGGTGGTATTGGCAAGAACACCGGGTGAAAATAGAGAGGGGGGGGGGGGAGTGGAAAAAAGAACCCAATGCAGCATATCTGAAGGCTGGTAATCTGCAGGATATTACGTTTTTATTCTTTTGGTTTAGAGACGCTTTAAGCCGGATAGATCTGCTAGGGAGAAAGAAGAATGGTTTCGATCGGGCCATTGACCTGAAACATTTTGACGGTGATGTTCTGAAAACCATTGCGTGTTCTTCTCTTCTCTGTAACCTCGCACCACCGATTTCGGCCTCACCTCCTCCTAGCCTCCGTTTCCCTGGCAGCGAGTCAGCCAGACTATTTAGCGAGAGGAGTTTTTGAATAGTAAATAAACACGAGTTCTGACAGCCCGTTCCCTCGGATTGTGTGCCGAGGCCAAGGTCCCCTCCGCTGCCGATCGTAAACCTCGCTGATCGGGGGAACAGCGGGAGTGTGGTAGGCCCCTCGCCGGGGACATAAATAAAGGATATTTACATATAAACACTTCAGCTTTTATACTGAATATTCCTACAGTGACCTGAGTGCTCTTCGTGTAGGTCAGCGAGCGGGCACAACATCGATCGGATCCTCGTTCTTCAATTCCGATGAAATGAGTGTTTAGCCTCTTCGTATATAAAATGTTATCGAGTTATTTGGTGAGGAACCATAAACAGGCCCGGATTTCCCACAAGGCCACTGAGGCCAGGCCTTGGGGCGGCAGGGCGCCAATGGGCGTCAGTGGCATGGAGTCCCCCGACGCCCGGAATAAACAGTTAGGGGCGGTAAGTTATGGGGGAATCCGCTCGCTCGTTAACAAGTGATTGTGGCGATCTCGCCGAAATCACTTGTAAAATGTGTGCTCTCGTCCATCCTCCCCTCTCCCCCACCCCACATACCTCTCTCTGCTGGCTCTGTCTTCGGGACTCCGTCCTCCCCCGGCCACCGAGTCTCCTGCTGCCGATGTACACAGTGAGAGGGGAGAGCTGTGCTCTTCCCATCTCAGCTGTGACAGGAGTTCTAGCACAGTGCTAGGACTCCTGTTTTGGAGGTGACAGGGTCAATAAAGAGAACATGTCACCTCTATCACACAGGGAATCACAATTGCTATCACACAGGGAATTGTTTTCTTCTAAATGATAGCAAAAAAGTAAGCGACAAGCTACAAATAAATAAAAAGAAAAAAAAGTGATAAAAAAGAAAAAAAAATGTGAACTAACCGTGCCGCCCCTGCCATTCGGCTGCCATTCTCTGTTGATTTGCGGGGGGGGGGGGGGGGGGGGGTGGTTCGGTTGGCGGGGAGGAGGTGCATTGTGGAACCTGGCCTTGGGGCGGCAGGGAGAGCAAATCCGGCCCTGACCATAAACCGCATAGATGGGGAACGTTCAACCCGAAACCGCAAGGAACCTGTCAGGAACGAGTATGGAGAATCGAGATGCTAAGAGGGCTCCCCTTGTGGCGGAGTGCAGCGCGGCCCTGGAGTTGGGAACAGGAAGCGCGGTGCCCACAGAAGCACGGTAGGCCAGGTGCTTGCTTGCAGTCTGGTGAGCTGAGCCACCGAGGGATGGCTGAGGCACGCAGAACTGAGCTTGTTGTATTTAAATGAACGGAGATACCAGAAGCCAGGCCGGGGGGTCAAACACAGGTAGGTCAGACCAGAGCATATACAGGGGCGAGCCGGTCACCCGATTGGCTGAAAGGACAGGCGATCCTACTGGACGCCTAGGAGGAGGGGAGGAGCTGAAAGCTGCCATGGAGGAGAGGACTCGGGGCCGAGCCGCTGCACCATGCTGCCTGCCACCCGCCACGATGGGGTAAGTGCCGGACCGATCGACAAACAGCGGAGGCGGGGGGAGGGGAATGGGTGATTGCCGCCCCCCCCCCAAAAAAAAAAAACTGCCACCGCCGGAATGAACCCAATATAAAGGGCAAAATAACATCTAATTTTTTAACAGAGCAGTCAAGAATAACCTGGTAAACATGAACCTTACACATTACCAGGTACGTGGACATTTTTTCCTTTTTCTTGGCACATTTTTTTTATTCAATTACACTGAAAGCACGTACTGCGTGGTTCATAGTATGGAATATAAGGGCGAGAATAACACTTAATTATTTTTTTTTTTATTATTCTTATAGACCTGCACATTTCCCCCGTAATTCTGTTTCTGTATTGTGTACATTGGGGCCACTCGGGGGGGGGGGCTTTTGTATACCCAGATCTGTGCAGTCCGGCATCTTTCCCAGCTTTCCCAGACCCGAATCCCATGAAAACATTGGGCCGGATTCAAGTAGATTTGCGCATTTATTATGGAGGCGCAGGGCAACGATTTTGCCCTGCGCCCCCGCAATTTTTTTGCGCTGCCCTCGATTCACGGAGCAAAATGCTGGGCAAAATGCCCGGCGCAAGAGCGCGCAATTTAAATGATCCCGTGGGGGGCGGGAATCATTTAAATTAGGAAACTTTCCTGACGTGCATTGCGGCAAATGACGTCGCAAGGACGTCATTTGCTTCAAAGTGAACGTGAATGGGGTCCAGCGCCATTCACGATTCACTTACGCAAACTACATAAAATTCTAATTTCGCGACGCGGGTACGACGGGTATACGTAACATAGGCTGCCCCTGCTAATAGCAGGGGCAGCCTTGCGCGAAAACGACCGTACGTAAACGACGTAAATTGCGTACGCAGGGCTCGCGCAACGTTGTGAATTGGTGTTAGTATGCAATTTGCATACTATACGCTGAGCACAACGGGAACGCCACCTAGCAGCCATCGCAAGAATGCAGCCTAAGATATGAGGGCATAAGAGCCTCATGCCGCGCAGATCTTAGGCTGCAGTCGGCGTAACGAGGTTCCTGAATCAGGAGCACTCATTACGCCGGGGCAAGTAACCAATTGCGCTGTGTAACCTATGGTTACACAGGCGCAATTGCTTCTTGAATCTACCCCATTGGCATTGCACAAGCGCCCCCCTCCCGGCGATGTCGGTACAAGAGGACTATAATTGCTCGGAACAGCCGCTGTTAACATTTTCTCCGGTGTAATAAGTGGCAGGAAGCGGCCTCAGTAGATGGATACCTCCAGATAACAGCTCTGCGTCTTCCTTCTATATAATTTTATCTTCAATACACAAACTCTTGTGGACCTCCACAATAAAAGCCCGCTATTTGCTAAATTAATCGGCCAGATCGGGAACACGCCGCGGTCTGTTATAAGGCAGATCTGCGCTCCTCTGCTGAAGGCTCACATTACAGAGTGTTAATGAGACCCGCTATCATTAAGAGTGTTTGTTTCAAGGTTTATTTATTTTTGTTATACTTTTAAGTACTTTACACAATACTTATTATTTGCCCTGTTTTGTTTTTTCACGCCAAGCTTTTCGGAAATCTTTTATTCTGTTTTTAAGCAGTCTTGCTTATCCTCAAAAATTAATTTTAACTGATACTAAACACGCAGTGTTTAACCACTTAAGACCCGGAACTTTAGGCAGCTAAAGGACCCGGCCAGTTTTTGCGATTCGGCACTGCATCGCTTTAACTGAAAATTGCGCGGTCGTGCGACGTGGCTCCCAAACAAAATTGGCGTCCTTTTTTCCCCCACAAATGGTGCTTTCTTTTGGCGGTATTTATATTTTTTTTGCGCTATAAACAAAAATAGAGCGAAAATTGTGAAAAAAAATCAATGGGGTAGATTCAGCTAGGGGCGCGCACTGCTACGGCGGCACAGCGTACCGTTTTTACGCTACGCCTCCGTAAATTACTGGAGCTACGCTTCATTCACGAAGCATTTGCTCCGTAATTTGCGGCGGCGTTTCGTAAAAGGGGCCGGCGTAAGCGCGCGTAATTTAAATGATCTTGTAGGGGGCGTGGATCATTTAAATTAGGCGCGTTCCCGCGCCGAACGTACTGCGCATGCTCCGTCGGGAAAATTTCCCGACGTGCATTGCGGTAAATGACGTCGCAAGGACGTCATTTGCTTCAACGTGAACTTAAATGGCGTCCAGCGCCATTCACGATCCACTTGTGCAAACAACGTAAATTTCGAAAATCGCGACGCGGGAATGACGTCTATACTTACCATTGGCTGCGCCTCCTAATAGCAGGAGCAGCCTTATGACGAAAGCGACGAACGCAAACGATGTAAAACACGACTGCCGGGCGCGCGTACGTTTGTGAATTTTGAAAAATCGCAGATCGCCACCTATTAGTAGTAAAAAATAAAAAAATTATAAAAATGCAATAAAATTATCCCCTTTTTTGTAAACGCTATAAATTTTGTGCAAACCAATCGATAAACGCTTATTGCGTTTTTTTTTTTTTTTTTTTTTTTTTTTACCAAAAATAGGTAGAAGAATACGTATCGGCCTAAACTGAGGAAAAAAAATTTTTTCTATATTTTTGGGGGATATTTATTATAGCAGAAAGTAAAAAATATTGCATTTTTTTCAAAATTGTGGCTCTATTTTTGCTTATAGCGCAAAAAAATAAACCGCAGAGGTGATCAAATACCACCAAAAGAAAGCTCTATTTGTGGAGAAAAAAGGACGCCAATTTTATTTGGGAGCCACGTCGCACGACCGCGCAATTGTCCGTTAAAGCGACGCAGTGCCGAATCGCAAAAACTGGCCGGTTCCTTTCCCTGCCTAAAGGTCCGGGTCTTAAAGCGGATGTGCCATGGGAAAATAATATTAAAAGCCAGCAGATACAAATACTGCAGCTGCTGACTTTTAATATTAGGACACTTACCTGTCCTGGAGTCCAGCGGCGATCGCAGCAGAGGATGAGCGATCGCTCGTCACTCTGCTGCTCCCCCCGCCATCCACGCTGAGGGAACCAGGAAGTGAAGCGCTGCGGCTTCACTGCCCGGTTCCCTACGGCGCATGCGCGAGTTGCGCCGCGCCCGCCGATTGGCTCCCGCTGTGTGCTGGGAGCCGAGTGTTCCCAGCACACAACGGGGGACAGACGGGATATGACGGAATGCCCGTCTTTTGCCCGTGAATGCCGGGCCGGAAGTGGGTGCAAATACCTGTCTTTAGACAGGTATCTGCACCCCCCTCCCCCCTGAAAGGTGTCAAATGTGACACCGGAGGGGGGGAGGGTTCCGATCAGCGGGACTCCACTTTAGGGTGGAGAACCGCTTTAAGTGGTTAAAGTTCATGTGCGTGTAAAGGCGGGCGTCCCAATACTTTTGGTATATACATGATTCTGAACAGCCAGCCCACACTGTAACAGTAAAGCTTCTATGAGATGTTAGTGATTACGTTTCCATCTATGAAGGTGGGTTGGTACCGTGAGACTTCAGAATGTCGCTCTGATATAAAAAATATTCAATACTCTGCATTTGTCTCTGAATGTTCTTAAGAAATCTTTCTATTTTTTTATATATAAAATGACTTTCCATTCATGTTCCATTCGGTCATTTAAAGGGAAACGTTGGATCAGTGAAACGAGAAGCTGTTCAGGTTCACAGAACACCCATTTACTGTCCGGTCCTGTAAATATTATGCTCTGGTGGCTGTACAAGTTGTCCTCGCCATGAAAAGAAGCATTGTGCGCGGCGAGGTTTGTAAACGGCGAGGCGTCACTCGGCGGCCGGGGCTCAGGTAGAACATTCCGCCGTCTCCCTCCAACGTTTTCTCTCCTGTAATCCGATCTGGCTGAGAAGTTTAAAGCATTTCTCAAGCAGAAATTAAAGTGGAGTTCCACCCAAAAATTGAATGTCCGCTTTTCGTAATAACCCCCCCCCTCCGGTGTCGCATTTGACACCTGTCTAATACAGGTATTTTTCTCTCACTTCCGGGCATAGATACCTGAGCCACCCGTGGGTATCTACACCACTCCTCCGCCCCCCCTGCGCTGTCTTCTGGGAGACACACAGGTCCCAGAGGACAGCATGGACCAGTGGCAGCGCAAGTCACGCATGCGCAGTAAGGAACCAGGAAGTCAAGCCGCAAGGCAGGGAAATTGGCAGCTTATACAGCCCACTACCTGTTTCCTTATACAGCCCACTTCCTGTTTCCTTATACAGCCCACTTCCTGTTTCCTTATACAGCCCACTTCCTGTTTCCTTATACAGCCCACTTCCTGTTTCTTTATACAGCCCACTTCCTGTTTCCTTATCTACAGCCCACTTCCTGTTTCCTTATCTACAGCCCACTTCCTGTTTCCTTATCTACAGCCCACTTCCTGTTTCATTATCTACAGCCCACTTCCTGTTTCCTTATCTACAGCCCACTTCCTGTTTCCTTATCTACAGCCCACTTCCTGTTTCCTTGTATACAGCCCACTTCCTGTTTCCTTGTATACAGCCCACTTCCTGTTTCCTTGTATACAGCCCACTTCCTGTTTCCTTGTATACAGCCCACTTCCTGTTTCCTTGTATACAGCCCACTTCCTGTTTCCTTGTATACAGCCCACTTCCTGTTTCCTTGTATACAGCCCACTTCCTGTTTCTTGTCTGGTCATTAGCCTAGGCTTATGACATCATGCACATCTCTCTCTCTCTCTCTCTCTCTCTCTCTCTCTCTCTCTCTCTCGTGAATGTTTGCCAGGAACTGAGGGGGGGATGAATAATAAGAGGGCCAATGATAACTGCAGAGCTGGAGGTGCGTGTCTGTGTGTAAATCCAGGAAGTGAACAGACTGCAGCTTCAGCTGCCCACAGTTAAAATGGCTGCAGCCAGACTCAGTGGAGGGAGATTTCTGCAGCATATTTGGCAAGTACAGAATCGCAGTATATATAAAATAATATGCAAAGTGGTTGGAGGGAAGCTTCAGAGTGGCAAAGCTGTTTTTATTCCAAATTCTGTGAGCAGTTCCTCTTTAGTCGCATAGATTTGAACGACTTCCATTGAAGTACATGGGGGGTGCAACTTGTCATGCGACTTTCAGTGTTTAACGTCACATGACATGTCACACAAGCCAATGCGGCCTTAGAACTTGAACCCCCCTGTGAAGACCGATCTCTAGGGTGACCACATTTCCAAACTACCATTCACCCGCGCCGTTGTTCCCGCTCTCCCTGTCTTTAGCAGAGGCGTCTCCCCCCCCCCCCCCCCCCCCCCCCCCCCCCCCCCCCCCCCCCCCCCCCCCTCCACACAGATGACGGACTTTTAGAACATCCGAGCCGCATTTTTATCCGAGTTTTTTTTATTTGCATTTAAGGCCCCATTCACACCTAGGCGTTTTTACGCCTGAAGCGCACTGCTCACAAACGCCAGAGGGGAGAATTAACATTATTCCCTATGGTGACTGTTCACACCTGAACGCCTGAACGCCTGTCGCGCGAAGCTCAAACAAGTCCCGGACCCTTTTTTGTCGCGCGAATCGCGCGACAGCGGCGTTTGAGCGTTTTTTTTTTCCCCATAGAAAGTAATGGGAAACGCGCGTATTGAGCGTATCGCGCGACAACGGGCGTTTGCTATGGGCGTTTCGTTGCTTTAATCAATAGAACTTGTCGCCCATGCAGAAGATTAAAAAAAATCTACCAACATAGCAACAAGTGATGAAAAGATGATAATTCTTCCTATTGGCTAAAATAAGAAACGCCGAAGTACAAAAACGTCGCACGACGCTGTATGCAAACGCGCAAATAAGCATGAATACGCCCGAAAAAAAACGCCCGAAAAAACGACCGAACGCCCTACGCTCAGGTGTGAATGCAGCCTAAAAGCTGATAAACTCCCCAAGCTGTGACGGGGAGAGAGGAGGCAGTAATTACCGGCTCCATCCCTTTCATGAGATTCTTCTTGCGTCTCTCCCAACCTTGAAGACGGATTCTTCACACGATCGGTAATATTTCTTCCACCCGCCTCCTGATAACGGCTGGATTAGACGTGGTGGAGTCAGCAAGTAACATCAACAGATTGTTCATTTCTATCCAGGAAACCTCATATCTGTGCCATGCCCTCACCTTGGCGGCGGCTGGTGCTCCAAATTTTTGTGGGGTGCAAAAATTCTGAAAAAAACCCCGTCAATTGCAGCCTCGCGGTGCGCCGTCAATTGCAGCCTCGCGGTGCGCCGTCAATTGCAGCCTCGCGGTGCGCCGTCAATTGCAGCCTCGCGGTGCGCCCATCAATTGCAGCCTCACGGTGCGCCCGTCAATTGCAGCCTCACGGTGCGCCCGTCAATTGCAGCCTCACGGTCTCCCCGTCAATTGCAGCCTCAGGGTGTCCCCGTCAATTGCAGCCTTAGGGTGCCCCCGTCAATTGCAGCCTCGCGGTGCCCCCGTCAATTGCAGCCTCACGGTGCCCATCAAACACTACCACTGTGCCCCCCTGCCCGCTCGCCATCTTGATGGCATGGCCCAGTGACTGCATTTGATGGCATGGCACAGTGGTGACAATAGATGGCACAGTGGCTGCATTTGATGGCATGGCACAGTGGTGATAATTTATGGCATAGTGACTGCATTTGATGGCATGGCACAGTGGTGACAATTGATGGCACAGTGGCTGCGTTTGATGGCATGGCACAGTGACTGCATTTGATGGCACAGTGGTGACAATTTATGGCACAGTGGCTGCGTTTGATGGCATGGCACAGTGGTGACAATTGATGGCACAGTGGCTGCATTTGATGGCATGGCACAGTGGTGACAATTTATGGCACAGTGGCTGCATTTGATGGCATGGCACAGTGGCTGCGTTTGATGGCATGGCACAGTGGTGATAATTTATGGCACAGTGGCTGCGTTTGATGGCATGGCACAGTGGTGACAATTGATGGCACAGTGGCTGCATTTGATGGCATGGCATAGTGACTGCATTTGATGGCATGGCACAGTGGTGACAATTGATGACACAGTGACCGCGTTTGATGGCATGGCACAGTGGTGACAATTGATGGCACAGTGGCTGCATTTGATGGCATGGCATAGTGACTGCATTTGATGGCATGGCACAGTGGTGACAATTGATGACACAGTGGCTGCGTTTGATGGCATGGCACAGTACTGACAATTGATGGCACAGTGGCTGCATTTGATGGCATGGCACAGTGATGACAATTGATGCCACAGTGGCTGCGTTTGATGGCATGGCACAGTGGTGACAATTGATGGCACAGTGGCTGCATTTGATGGCATGGCACAGTGATGACAATTGATGCCACAGTGACTGCATTTGATGGCATGGCACAGTGGTGACAATTGATGGCACAGTGGCTGCATTTGATGGCATGGCACAGTGATGACAATTGATGCCACAGTGACTGCGTTTGATGGCATGGCACAGTGGTGACAATTGATGGCACAGTGGCTGCATTTGATGGCATGGGACAGTGGTGACAATTGATGGCACAGTGGCTGCATTTGATGGGCACAGTGAGGCTGCAATTTTTTTTTCTACATTTGCGCCCCCCCAAAACATTTTGAGAACCAGCCGCCACTGTGCCTGACCTAATGGAAAACCATTCTGCCAACGCTCGGCCCTCATTATTCCCACTGATAAGGTTCTGGGCACACAAATCACGACTTGGAACATCAACCAATTAAAACATTTGTGTTTTCCGACTCATTGGCTCTCGGCCT
>NC_053499.1:7696429-7753929 GCF_905171775.1 Rana temporaria
ATTACTTACAAACAATTAGAATGGTTCACCACCTCCAGCCAGTGCTTAAAGCGGAGTTCCACCCTAAAAATTAACTTTTTTAACAGCTTGCCTTTTAATACAAAAAAAAAATATTCTTAATTTTTTTTTTTTACTCACTTGTATATGGCTGTTACTAGGCAGATTTCATAATCTGCCTAGTTCCTAGTCTGCGGTGGTTCAACTTCCTGTCCTAAGACCCCATTGCCTCCTGGGAAATGATGACACTAATTTAGCTGCCTAAAGGTCCGGGTCTTAAAGCGGAGGTTCACCCATAGAGAACACATTTTCCCCTTAGCTTCCTGCTCGTTTTGTCTAGGGGAATCGGCTATTTGTTTTAAAATATGATCCCTACTTACCGTTTACGAGATGCATCTTCTCCGTCGCTTCCGGGTATGGGCTGCGGGACTGGGCGTTCCTTCTTGATTGACAGTCTTCCGAGAGGCTTCCGACGGTCGCATCCATCGCGTCACGATTTTCCGAAAGAAGCCGAACGTCGGTGCGCAGGCGCAGTATAGAGCCGCACCGACGTTCGGCTTCTTTCGGCTACTAGTGACGCGATGGATGCGACCGTCGGAAGCCTCTCGGAAGACTGTCGATCAAGAAGGAACGCCCAGTCCCGCAGCCCATACCCGGAAGCGACGGAGAAGATGTATCTCGTAAACGGTAAGTACGGATCATATTTTAAGACAAATAGCCGATTCCCCTAGACAAAACGAGCAGGAATCTAAGGGGAAAAGGTAAAAAAAAAAAAAAATGGGTGAACTCCCGCTTTAAGTGGTTAATGTAACACAGCAGTTTATCATCCAATCAGAATTCACCTTTTAACATTCTACAACAGGCAGAGCAATACAAGAGCTGTCCTGATTGGTTGCTGCATATCTACCTCTCAGTATCTGCCGTTCTCAGACGTCTGTCTTCGTGAAAATATTTATTCCCAAGTTGGATTTGTTATCCGTGTTCTTTTTCTTTTCTTTTCTTTTCTTTTGTTTCCCCCTGCTTGAAAACAAAATACAATTTCTGATAATAAAAAGAAATATTCAAATTTTTTTTATTTTATTTTTTTTTAACACCGATAATAGCGGCAAGCTCGTAAAAAAACATGAAGCAAAGTAATTATGGTTTTCTTTCATCTGGCTTTGTGTTTTCACCTCAAGTTACTTTAAGAACATCTTCACGTTTTCTTCCTCTCTTTGAAATGTATAATAGAAGAGGGAACATTAGACGTCAAAGAGCACAAAAGAAAGGGCGCTCTTCGGAGCGGAGGTAACAGACGTCGCTCTCAGAAAAATGTCATAACACAATGGTATGGTCAATTTTTTTTATGTAATACATTTTAAAGTGAGATAAATAAAAAAATATATATATATTGTATATACAGCGGATAATAGAAGTATTGAACACGTCACCATTATGGCTTTTGCCTTGCAGGGTTAAAAAAAAATAAAAAAATGTATATGTGTTTACAACCGCTTTAAGGTGAACATTTTTTTTCCTTTAATCCCATTGTTTTTTATTGTATTGTCTCCCTTTTATATTGTAAAGCGCTGCGTAAACTATTAAATCCTGTATAATAATAATTGGGGCCCTGAAGGTTCTAGTTGCTCCTCTGGGCAAATATGTGCTTTTTATACATACAACACTGGCCCAGATTCAAGAAGCACTTGCGCCCGCGCAACCATAAGTTACACGGCGCAATTGCTTACTTGCTCCGGTGTAACGAGTGCTCCTGATTCAGGAACCTCGTTACACCGACTGCAGGCTAAAATCTGCGCGGCATAAGGCTCTTATGCCTCGCAGATTTTAGGCTGCATTCTTGCGGGGGCCGCTAGGGGGCGCTCCCATTGTGTATCAGTGTGTAGTATGCAAATTGCATACTACCACTGATTCAAAAGCTTGCGCGGGCCCCGCGCAAGCCAGGTACGGAGTTTCCGTACGGCTACTTTTAGCGCAAGGCTGACCCTTCTAATAGTAGGGGCAGCCATTGCTAAAGTATAGCCGGCCTTCCCGCGCCGTGAAATTTGAATTTCACGGCGTTTGCGTAAGTGAAACGTGAATGGCGCTGGACGCCATTCACGTTCACTTAGAAGCAAATGACGTCCTTGCGACGTCATTTGCCGCAATGCACGTCAGGAAAGTTTCCCGACGGAGCATGCGCTGTACGCTCGGCGCGGGAGCGCACCTAATTTAAATGATTCTCGCCCCCGGCGGGCTCATTTAACTTGCGCGCGCTTACGCCGGGCAAATTTGCCGGCGCGCCCTCGCAATTCACGGAGCTACTGCTCCCTGAATCGAGGGCAGCGCAAAATATTTGCGGGGGCGCAGGGCAAAATCGTTGCCCTGCTCCCCCGCAAATATCGCGCAATTCTACTTGAATCTGGGCCACTGTCTGTACGGAAATCTGTTCTTGGAACAGAACATGTTTACTGTTCTAAAAAAAAAAAAAGATTCAGCAAACAAAAAAAAAATCAGAAAAGTTGCCAATTTACTGTGTTTTCAAGCGAACTCCCTAACCCAGGGTTTGACAAATTTGCTTGGAATCTAGGAGCCAGCTAAAAAAGTTAGGAGCCAGAAAACGCACCCCGTCCCGACGAGCTCGCGCGCAGAAGTGAACACATACGTGAGCAGCGCCCGCATATGTAAACGGTTTTAAAACCACACATGTGAGGTATCGCCGCGATCGTTAGAGCGAGAGCAATAATTCTAGTCCTCCTCTGTAACTCAAAACATGCAACCTGTAGATTTTTTTAAACGTCGCCTATGGAGATTTTAAAGGGTAAAAGTTTGTCTGCATTCCACGAGCGGACGCAATTTTGAAGCGTGACCTGTTGGGTATGAATTTACTCGGCGTAACATTATCTTTCACAGTATTAAAAAAAAAAATTGGGATAACTTTACAGTTGTCTTATTTTTTAATTTAAAAAAAGTGTAATTTTTTTCCCCAAAAAAAGTGCGCTTGTAAGACCGCTGCGCAAATACGGCGCGACATAAAGTATTGCAACGATCGCCATTTTATTCTCTAGGGTGTTAGAATAAATAATATATATAATGTTTGGGGGTTCTAATTAGAGGGAAGGAGATGGCAGTGAAAATAGTGAAAAATTACATATTAGAATTGCTGTTTAACTTGTAATGCCAACGGCCACCACCAGATGGCGCTAGCTCACAGACGGAAGAGCTTGGACTTCACGGACCGCGGCCTCATTTACCGGTGCATTGTCACAGTCTGCTGCCTATCCTAGAATGCTCCGGAAGTCACGTGGCGGGCAACTGCGCATGCGCGATGCGTTCCAAACGCAAATGCGATGCGTTGCAATGGATTGACGACAGTGCACAACAGTGAAACCTTGGTCGGCATCCAGGCTCTTTCCTTAACATCCCCGTGGATTGGAGGATGTTAAAAAAAGAGCCAGGAGGCCGAGCGAGCGGAGCGAGCTGTCCAAACAAAGCGAGGACGCAAGGCTGACTGGCCACTTTCCTCTAAATCCACGTCGCCCTGAATGCCGGGTTCGCTGGTGTGCACTGTCGAAAATCCATTGGAACGCATCGCACTTGCGTTTGGAACGCATCGCGCATGCGCAGTTGGCCGCCACGTGACTTCCACAGCATTCTGCGATAGGCAGCAAACTGTGACACTACACCGGCCGTCATGGTCCCGCCGTGCGATGGTGGGGGCGCACAGAGACACAGGATCCTGTGCCTCCGTGTGCCCCCCACCGCGCGATCGTGGCGGGCCCGCGGCGGCCGGTAATTGAGGCCGCGGCCTTGTAGGCCGCAAAGCCGCGTCCTCAATTACCGGCGGGCGCCAGGTCACAATTTCTTGTCGCAATTGCGACCTGGCGCCCGGATATTGTCGACCCCTGCCCTAACCAATAGGTGGCCACCTGTTCTGTTGTTCTTCCTGGGCCTTTGAATGGCAGATGATCTGGGCAAAATAATCTTCCATCTTCCAGATATAAAATTCTAAAATCGCTTTGAACTCGCGCAAACTTTTTTTTTTTAATGAGAAAGTTACAAAATGTTGCCTAACATTTAAAAAAACGAACTCGTGCATCTTCTATAGATTTCCTTTTCAACTGTCTGCGCTCTTTTTCCCGTAAACGCGTTTTTTGATCTCTGGCCTCCTCTGTGAATAGAAACATCATCCACTTTCTTCTCTCTGTATATTCTGATTTCCGCGCTTTGAAGGGGAGAAGAAAGAGATGACTTTAGTGCTGTAAAACGTAAGTCTAAGGGACGGCGGCGGGGTCCGCACGTTGATCAAAGGCCCCCTTTTTCTCATTACGGCATTCCCTCAACGAAACGGCGAGGAGGCTTTTCTAAACGCTTTCAGTCAGGCCCTTAAATAAACGAGCGGGAATCGGAGGTTAAGTAAACGCGGAGCAGAAAAAGGATCAGCGATTCTATACCTTAACTTTCAAGAGAAGAAAGTACGGCCTGAATTATTAATGGGCCTTTTACCAAATGCCCCTATTCACATCCCGAAATCGCTCCATTAAAAGTTCAACACCGGCCAAAACTCATTATTTTTTTTTAGGTTTTAAAAAAGGAAGGTTTCTCTGTCAGGTTTTTACTGATGTCCGTATTCTAATTGTGGAGATTTCCAAATACTGGGGTAGATTCAGGTACATTTGCCCATTTCTTACGGAGGCGCAGCGCACCGTTTTGCCGCTGCGCCTCCGTAAATTTCCTGCGCTAGCAGTAGCTCCGTAAATTGCGTGGGCGCTCCTGAAAAATGCCCGGCGTAAGAGCGCGCAATTTAAATGATCCCGTAGGGGGCGTGGATCATTTAAATTAGGCGCGTTCCCGCGCCGAACGTAGTGCGCATGCTCCGTCGGGAAACTGCATTGCGGCAAATGACGTCGCAAGGACGTCATTTGCTTCGAAGTGAACGTAAATGGCGTCCAGCGCCATTCACGATTCACTTACGCAAACAACGTAATTTTTCAAAAACGCGACGCGGGAACGACGGGTATACGTAGCATTGGCTGCCCCTGCTAATAGCAGGAGCAGCCTTACGCGGAACCCGACGAACGTAAACGACGTAAACTGCGTACGCAGGGCTCGCGTAGGGTTGTGAATCGGCGTTAGGCCCCGTACACACGAGAGGATCGATCCGCTGAAATTGATCCGCGGTTCGGTTTCAGCGGATAGATCCGCTGGTGTGTACGATCCAGCGGATATATTTCGGGCCGACCGATTTCCAGCGGATAAAAATTTCTTAGCATGCTAAGAAATCTATCCGCTGGAATCGGCTCCAGCGGATCGATCCGGTGGTCTGTACAGACTCACCGGATCGATCCATCCGAAACCCATCCCTTGCATGCGTCGTAATGATTCGATGCATGCGTGGATATCCTTATATGACAGCGTCGCGCACGTCGCCGCGTCATCATCGCGGCGTCGGCGCGACACGTCACCGCGGACGGACTTCCGCGGGGATTTTGATCTCCTGGTTGGTACAACCAGGAGACAAAAATCCGCCAGAGGATTTATCCGGTTGACAGATGGAGCAGGGGACAAAAAGGTAGACGCGTTTCGCGCAAATATCAGTGCTTAGTCATTAGAGGTAATGACTAAGCGCTGATATTTGCGCGAATCGCGTCTACCTTTTTGTCTCCTGCTCCATCTGTCAACCACTTGTCATATGAAGTCTGGAGTCGGACCACTTGGCCTTCAGGAGAAGGATTAAAACCCATCTCTTCTGAGGTCAAGGGGTTTTCCTTACCCAAGAAATGGAAATGGCGTCCAGAGGCGATTCAGTTCGCATGTGTTGCGCTTTACAAGTTTCTCACTCACTCACTCACTCACTCACCCACCCACCACTGGACATGATCATCATACAATTCTATTACACTCTATACATAGAACACTACACCCCCCAACATGGCCCACCACTGGACATGATCATAATACAATTCTATTACACTCTCTATACATAGAACACTACACCTCCAACATGACCCACCACTGGACATGACCATTATACAATTCTATTACCCTCTATACATAGAACACTACACCCCCCAACATGACCCACCACTGGGCATGACCATTATACAATTCTATTACACTCTATACATGGAACACTGCACCCCCCAACATGGCCCACCACTGGACACCATCATAGCATAGGCTTCCTATAGGTGTTTTTAATAAGATGGTACACAATTCCTTTTTTCCTTAGCGGTTTTGACTTTCGACAGCCGTTTTAATATCCAAAGCACACACCAGCTCATTCTCGGTATGATGAGTTATGGTGGCCTATTTAGTGCCATCAGAATCCAGCACCGACGGGTTGAAACATGGAGAAAAATGGACCCAACAATAGTGCCCTGTAGTTATTATTTACGAAATCCCCTTTATAATTTATGTTCATGGCTGTGTATCCCCCAGACAAGCGTCAGTGACAGCGGTAAATATCTTTCTGAGGCTCTGAACGCGTCCGTGAATGAGACGTTACTCCTAGGAGTGATTGATACAGAACAGTGGCGTACAAATCTCCTTTTTTTTTTTCCTCCGGAGATATACAGAATAAAACTGTTCATTTTCCATTCAGCTGACCTCTCTTCCCTTTAAGCTCTTCAAGTCGGCTCATTCCTCCCGTTCGGCTCTTGTTAGTCGGTGAGATTTATGCTTTCATGTCCGGTTAGGGTTACTATAATTCAACAAGCGAGCCATCACGCCGGCCTAACTGCAAATAAAAAATATCCTCATGTAAATTTTACAAGATGCGGCGCGGTGGTGGTTGTGAATAATGATCAGCCGGACAAGCGCGGTCATTAGCTACGAGTTTTTTTACCAGCCCACTTAAAATTAATTAATCTCTGAAGTCATCTCGGCTGTGAGACATCAACTTTTTTTTTTGCTATTTTTTTGCAATCTCCAAAACCCAAAAAATACATCTATCGTTAAAATAAATGCAAGTGGACAGGCAAATGGTTTCACAGCGGCCTGAAAACAACAATACTTATCAGTTGATTAGCTATTCACACTTCAAATTTCCATTTCATAAAAGTGCCGAAACACGTAGCAAGTATGTAGGACAATAAGTGCCGGAGCTGAATAATGTCTGATTGTTGGTGATCAGCATAATGGAACCAAATACCCGTATTTGCATTTTTTTTCAAGGTCAAAGAAGTTTTGGATTTTTAGATTTCTACTTTTTTGTTAAATTGTGTTTTGTATTTTATTCCCATTCAATTAATTGATCATTAGCCTGTCTATATCAAAGGAAAAGATCCATAAGCTGCACATCATGAAGTAGACCCGTGTGCATGAAGTGAGATGAATGGCAGCCTCAGCCCCCCGGACTCCAGCCAGGCCACACCCCCACTGCATTTCGCCTCAGAGCTTAATCATGGGGAGCTCCAAGGGGTGGAGCAGGGCTGTCTTTATGAGAGGGCACACCTGGGCATTGCCCAGGGGCCCCAGCTGCATGGGGGGGGGGCCTGCACTTTCCACAAAGCAGCTGGTCCTTGAGCCCACACTGCCCCGAAATTGGGGGCTCCATGATGGCATTGAGAGTGATAGGGGGATATCTGGGGTGTAGAGGGGTCAGAGTACTGGGGGGAGATATCTGGGGTGTAGAGGGGTCAGAGTGCTGGGGGGATATCTGGGGTGTAGAGGGGTCAGAGTGCTGGGGAGGCATCAATCTAGCAGATATATTATATGCACAGGACAGCTTTGTTACGTTATGTATGTAGTATTTTCCCACTGTTTCTTTGCTGTACAGAATGATTGTTTATGTAGTAAATGCAGAGCTCCACCTAAAAGGTGCCTCCTACCTAGTTGTTGTCTGTTTACCTGCACTGTCTCCATTGTAGGGGCCCCTGAGCATTACTTTGCCCAGGGGCCCATGATGCAATTAAAGCCCTGGGGTGGAGAGTAACGCATTGGGGGCGTGGCCTGACTGGAGTCCTGCGCTGAGGCTGCCATTCATCTCACTTCATGCACATGGGTCTGCGTCATGATGTGTGACTTATGGGTCTTTTTCTTTTACATTGCTGCAGCTTGGAGCTAGGACGAGCTCCCTGTACCTGGCTGCACTAACAGCGTTCTAGCTGGACTTTGCCTCTCTCTACCTAAGCGCCACCTAAATTTGGACTTTTTTGGGTCATAGTCTGCCTATATATTTTGTTTTTAAGTGAACCTGTGCCTAGATAATGGGCATATGGTGTTTACAAGATTTCCAACAATCCCTTACTCCCCTCTGTAGCTGCAGGCACTGTGGTGAAATTCATCCTTGATGGAAGCCCTGAAATGGTAGCTCTTATTTTCTATAGCAGCAACCATATTTTCCCCACTTGATGATAAATGTCTTCACTGTGTTCCATGGTATATCTAATGCCTTGGAAATTCTTTTGTAGCCTTCTTCTGACCGATTCCTTCTAACAATGAGATTTCTCTGGTGATTTGAAAGCTCTCTGCGGACCATGGATTTTGCTGTAGAATGCGACTAAGAAAATGTCAGGAAAGACCTACTAGAACATCTGCACTTTAAATACAGGGGATTGTCACGGGGATGTGAAGTGGTTACATTGTGACAGTGGGTGCGGGGAGAAGATACACCCTGCCCATTGTCACGGGGATGTGAAGTGGTTACATTGTGACAGTGGGATGCGGGGAGAACATACACCCTGCCCATTGTCACGGGGAGGTGATAGGTGGAAGAGGAGGCAGGAGCTGGAAACATGGTACATGTTCCACCCTAAATACAGGTGAACTTTAAAGTAGGGTTGTCCCGATACCACTTTTTTGAGACCAAGTACAAGTACCGATACTTTTTTTCAAGTACTCGCCGATACCGAATACCGATACTTTTTTTTAATGTCATGTGACAGTATTTTTTTTTTTTCTTTTTTTTTTTTTACAGTAATTTTTTTTTTTTTAGGGGGGGTAGTGGATTGTCAGTGTGTGTTTTTTTTTCTATTATTATTATTATTATTATTATTATTGTTATTATTATTTACATTTAATTTTTTTAATTATTTATTGCAATTATTTTTTTTTTAATTAGCCCTGTTGGGGGGGCTTTGGTGAGATATCAGGGGTCTTAACAGACCTCTGACATCTCCCCTTTAAGACAGAGAAAGGGACTAGGGACACAGATTCCCCAGTCCCTTTCTCGGCTGCACTGGAAATGAATGGACAGGACGGCAGCGGCAGGGAGGGGGAGAGCAGGACGGCAGCGGCGCGGAGGGGGGGACACAGGAGCATGGGGGGAGAGTCAGGTATCGGTAAAGTATCGGAGCATTTTCCCCGAGTACAAGTCCTCTGGGAAATGCTTGGTACCGGTACCGATACTAGTATCGGTATCGGGACAACCCTACTTTAAAGCAATGGGATTCATGAGGTTGAGCATCCTTGTGCATAGGAAATTGCATGAAAAAAATGCCCAGGTGTGAATGGGGGTCTTAAAAATACACACTGCAGCTTCTCTTGTGCAAATGTCAAACTTTTATTCCGCAAAATATTTTTTCTGCAGCTTCTCTGCCCTGGCTCATGTTATTCGATCCCCCGAGCAGGGGGCGGAGTGATGCTTTAATCTCGCACTCCCCAATGCAACGCTTGGCATTTGTATTTTTCGCTATCGATTTTTCTTATTTATTTTATTTTTTTTCTCCCGCTCTCTGGCCGTAAACAAGTTTGACAGTAAAACATCCTGACAGCCGCGTCACCGTATTATTGCGAGCGGTTATGAATTTATGTTCTGGGAATATTGTCCACTCGCACGCGGCGATCATGAAAGAATTCCTAATTAGCCCAAGAATCCTTTTCTCCCTCCTAATTGCCTTGTTGACTGCAGCCGCCTCAGGTAAATTTATCGATGGCTTTCAGCTATTTTCCTTTTGTCTCTGAAAAGTAGACTTTGTTCCAGGCAGCCAGATTAAATTATTTATGCTCCTGTGAGCAGCGCCCCAGCCCGGGTCCGTACTGCGGATCCATTAACGGGAAAGTACACAGGAGCGCTTTTTCTAAGGAATATTAATTATCTTTGCTGGGAGTGCGAAATTGTGGTATTGATTGACGGGAGAGTGGGCCGGGGGGCGAGACCAGGCTCCCTGCCATTTAGGTTGTTTGGACTGAAATTATGACCCTGAGAGGCTGAAGGGGACGAAATGCACTTGTCTGAAAACCGAAAGACAAGTTATTTGGGGAGAAATCGCTAGAGGCAAGAGCCAATCGGCTCTGGGTGGAAACAGAACTTTACTGTCAGGGATTTTGAATTGGAACAGAAGGTTTTCAATAAGAGGTGCTGATATTGGTTGGAGGTTTTTTTTTAAGGGTTGTCCCAATACCACTTTTTTTTTTTTTTTTGTTAAAACATTTTTTATTAAGAATTCAGCAAGACATACAACCATTTCCATTACTGGATGCAACCAGTAGTACAATACGTGAGGAACAGGGATAGGTACAAACAAGCAAGATCAGACTGTGTCAATCGTAAAAACAGTACAGAAATGGTACAAAAATAGCATGGAAGCAATTGTTCGGACATCATCGATAAACCTAGGGAAGAGGAGCACAACAAGACGTCAAAATGTTCCCAAACCCAGATAGGGCCCTCCCCAACCGTCCACCCCATAGGGAGCTGTCTGTGGACGGAGCGGGGCCCCAGGGCACAGGACACGGGCAGTAATCGATGTGGATAGGAGGGGGGAGGGGGAGAGAGAGAGAAAAAAAAAAAAGGGGGGGGGGGAGGAGGGGACATCAAGGAGGGAGAAAAGAGACCAGCTGTGTATGGGACAGAGACATCACTGCCAATACCACTTTTTTTTAAGACCAAGTACCGATACTTTTTTTTTCAAATCCTCCCCAATACCGATTACCGATACTCTTCTTTAATGTCATGTGACAATTTGACTAATGGGCACTGACAGATGGATGTCACTTATGAGTACTGATGGATGGCACTGAGAGGCGGCACTGATATATGTGACTGATGTCACTTATGGGCAGGTACTGATGGCCACTGAAATGCGGCACTGATTGGCAATTGCATAATAATTAGAGTTGCCAAACTCTGATCTTAAGAGGGGAAGTGGAGAGCGAGAACTTCAAGGAAAGCTTAGTCCAGGGGTCCTCAAACTATGGCCCTCCAGTTGTTTAGTAACTACAATTCCCAGCATGCCTAGTCATGTCTATGAATGTCAGAGTTTTTCAATGCCTCATAGGACTTGTAGTTCCGCAACAGCTGGAGGGCTGTAGTTTGAAGATCCCTGGCTTTGTCTGTGTTATGTGAAGGACATGGAAACATTGCAAGCAATATGGAGTCTCTTGTGCTTGAATAAACAATACTGTGAAAATCTGTGTCATTCCCACCTTTTTGTTTATTTAACACCATTTAACACCCTCTTCTCCACGTTACATTTAGACGATTGCTGGCAGCTCCTGCTACATCGGCGCAGAGGGACAGCATCGTGTTCAGCCCTCCCCGAGCTTTCTCAGAATGATGAGTTCATCAGTGGAGATGGACCATCTGCTAGTACATCGTGTAATCGCACAGAGGCATAGTCTGATAAGAAAGTAAATATCAAGTAGGAGAAACAGAAACATCACAATGAATGTGCATGTCGGCTATGCACTGATTCTGTTTCAGTAGTTGTTTATTTCTTTAGTCCCTTCTCACTATAACCTGTACGATTTATATGGTGTCGTTGGGTTTCAATCTCTACTTAATTTTAGCCATGTATTTCAAACCCCATAATTATGATGGCCAAAAAGCCTGAAACACTTGTATGCAGCCACAAATAAGTGACTCTATATAGACTATGGCCCAGATTCACAAAGCACTTACGCCGAGGTATAACAAGTTACGCCGACGTAAGTGCAAATGTGCGCCGTCGTATCTGTGCGCCAGACCCACGAACAGATATGTGCCTAAAAACAGGTTACACCCTGCCGACGTAAATTGCTTACGCCGGCGAAAGGGTGGGCGCACATTTAGGCTGGGCGCATGGTGCCGCTCCCATTGATTAGCCATTCAAACATGCAAATGAGTGAAGTATGGCGATTCACGAACCTGCGTGTGCCCGGCGCATGCTACGTGAGATGCACGTAAGTTGTACGTCCGGCGTAAAGTTATTCCCCATAAAGGAGGTTCAACCCAGCAACAGACATGCTCAGGTCTGCACCAGGGAACACAAGCCAGCGTATTATGCATTGGACGTGTGTCTGGCTGGGCGTACTTTACGTTTACGGCGTACGCAGTGATCCGGCGTAGCTTAGGCAGTTGTGCCGGCGTGGTTGTGAGCAGGCACGGGGGGTGTGTGTGCATGCGCAGTTCGTGATACGTACATGTCTGGCGCTCGGCCCATCATTTGCATGGGGTCACGCCTCATTTGCATGGGTCACGCCCACTTCCACCTACGCCGGCGTACGCCATCGAAACCCACGCTGGCGCAGCGTTGGGAGCACTGGCTTGCTGAATTCAATGCTTGCCTCTCTGCGCTATGTTGGCGTAGCGTACATTGGTTACTCTACGACGGCGTAATGTGCGCCTTGCTCTCTGTGAATCTGGGCCAAAGTTAGTAGTATACAGCAGTGGTCATGGATATGCATTTAGGTGTGCAGGGGGGGAGGGAGGAATGATTTGCATGGCTCTGTCCATTGTCCTGAAACAAGGTGTATTCCTCTTATTTCTGGGATATGTGATGGAATGAGGCATGTGAATACCTTCTGTTTTAGGAAGTCTTTAGTCTCCTGCGCCATGATTTAGAATCTCTTCACACTTGTACGACTCCAAAGTAGCTTGACTTTGAAAGTGCAACTTTGAATGGGTATGACTTGGATGCAACTTTGGCTTTGACCAAAGATAATTTACAACAGTTGCACGTAAAACATTCAGGTAGGACCTTAATGCAACGTTTGGGGGTTAATATTGAAGTCTATGGCCCTCAAGTTGCATTAAAGATGGACCAAAGTAATGCATGAACTATATGTAGCACTACCCCCGGAGGAGCTGCTGGTTGTTTTGGGTGGCACATTTACCTTGTGACTCTCCGAATTCCTAGGGATGTATGGTGCATATAGCAGTAGTGAAGAAATGTCCGCAACAGGTGTCTTTTCTGTGCTCTTTATTACCCAGCCGGGTAAAAACAATAAACTGATGAAAGGATAGAGTTGAAGGAAGAAGGGGATCAGCAGATTCAGGCGTAGTATTTGGAAACACTCCTGCTCCCATATGTAACACTCTCTGCACCACTCCTGCCTGAGTGGGCTTAGCGTACCCGGACAGGCCTCTCTCACCTGGCAGCCGGAGTATCACTCGAACCTTTTTCTGGGAAAAGTCTCTGCCACAGACCCTCCTGAAATGGACTTGGACTTGAGGAAAAGTCTCTGCCACAGACCCTCCTGGAATGGACTCAGGGAAAGACCTCTGCCACAGGCCCTCACTGATTACAATTACGAAGACAATCCTCCTTGAAGGAAGGTACCGGCTGACAGGTGATCAATCCTTCAGTGTCCGGCTACCTTGATCCCCGGTGGTTTGTCATAATCGTTTTGGATCGCCAGCCTCTTATTGTCTCCCCCCGCCGGTGGACTCCCCACCGAACAGCTAAACCGCTTGGGATCTTCAAGAATGGGACCCCAGTCAATCACTGGGTCCCCGCCGCTGCTCAAATGTTCCGGGCCAGCATGGTCCCGGAACCAGGAACACTGCGTGGCATGCCCCGGCCAGGTAGGCCATAACCCCGGGACGTGGTGATGTGGTCACCCTAAAGGTGGGTGCCACACTGGAAGAAGACGACCCAGACTCAATAGCGTCTGTCCCATAAATACCCTCTCCCAGCAGGCCCAGCGGGGAAACTCCCTCCTGATTGGCTGCTGGAAAAAAGCACCCAAGTCTCGACTCCACTGCTGCCACCTATTGTCCTGGGGTGGAACATCACCCCAGCAACAACAGAATGAGCCCACAGCACAGCCACGCTGAGACAGAGACCCTATTTTGAATATAGTAATTTGGATCAGAGTCTACTAATACTCTGATCACCCTCTAAATTTCAATAGCACCAGTACTTGGAAGTAACCAGGCGCTACATATATATGAATGGTTCTCATTGGAAAACATGTGGTACAACTTGTCATCTGACTTTGATGTCCATAGTCGCATGGAAAATCTTACAAGTGGCATTGGACACCAAGTTGGAGGGCTGTCTGGTTCCTTTAGTTCCCTCTCACTTATCTTCTCATCTCTTTCTCTGTGAAACGGGTGACTTTGGCGTTTGATAGAACCCTCAGCCAATAGTTGGGTATAATGAAAAGGAAATTCAAAGGTGGTCATTCTCAGTCAAACCTCCATTCATCTTCAGTTGGCCTTCGTTATATATGTTATATGATCCAAGACATCGAGAAATTGAAGTTTGGTTTCCATCACCCCTTTGCCCGAGGACACGGCCTGCTTTCAGCCCTTGCGCTAATGATAGCAATATAGCCGCATCTAAACACCATCTCCAGCAGACGGGGGCTCTACCCAAGGGCTGAGATTGAGGCCGCCAGATCTCAGTGATTGTCTTGTTAGAGGCTCCAGACAGGCCATCATGTCTTCTCTGTAGGAAAAAAAAAAACCCTCAAATTGTTTTACTAGCTCTGGCTGACTGATGATTCTATAGAAAACATTTGTGCCCACAGCTTCGGGAAACGGAATTGAAACAATATTTTAAAATGTTTAAAGTATACTCTTGTTAAATTGTATCTAAAGCCAAAACATTTCTTTAAAGCTGAAGTTTATTCGGCTTATATTTTGCTTTCCCTGGTTCTTTTCCCTCCTCATCTTGGGGGGCCGCCTTCTGTGGTTCTCTCGGGGGGCCGCCTTCTGGGGTTCTCTTGGGGGGGCCGCCTTCTGGGGTTCTCTTGGGGGGGCCGCCTTCTGGGGTTCTCTTGGGGGGGCCGCCTTCTGGGGTTCTCTTGGGGGGGCCGCCTTCTGTGGTTCTCTTGGGGGGGCCGCCTTCTGTGGTTCTCTTGGGGGGGCCGCCTTCTGTGGTTCTCTTGGGGGGGCCGCCTTCTGTGGTTCTCTTGGGGGGGCCGCCTTCCTCCCAATGACATCAATGATGGGGCGGAATTTCTCCAAATGACACCAATGATGGGACGGAATTTCTCCAAATGACACCAATGATGGGACAGAATTCCTCCCAGTGACACCAATGATGGGGCAAAATTTCTCCCAATGATGGGGGATTTTGTACTCCTGATGGCCACAGTCCGGCCCCCTTAAAGTCTGGAGGACAGTAATCCGGCCCTTTGTTTAGAAAGTTTGGCGACCCCTGCTCTAGGGCCTCTGCTTCAAAAATATATATAATGTTTGGGGGTTCTAAGTAATTTTGGACTTGGTTAATGATGAACTGTGAAAATGAACATATGAAGAATATGTTGGGTACAAATGTGAGCTTTTCGGATAAAAATAAAAATCTTTTGCTTTTTATTTTCTTCATTTAATGTAGAGGAATAATCTTTGGATTTTCCCGAGTCCCAGTGTTTTCACTTTTAATAAAATAATGGTGCTGCTGCTCCAGATGGCTTGTACAGAGATTTTATTGCTGATCCAGCCATGTAATTCCATCACGGCTCGCAGGTCAGTATATCGAATGCTGTCATTACTGTAATTAAAACTCTCAGGACTTCAAAACGGGTCAATACATCACAGCGTCCGGCGGCAGCTTGAAATGACGCACACTCACGTCCAACATTTAATACACATCTAGATGTTGCCTGTCTTTTTATTTTTACTGGGGGGGTTAAATGGGGATTGTGATCTGCCTCGTCTGTCCAACATCATGATTGCAGCATCATCCTTATTAATGGTACTGTGCATGTGCATTGATTGCAGGGATCAAGGCCGCAAGTGGGTGGTCCATTTTAGAAGTGGGGTCTGGGCAGAATAGCCCAAAAAGTGGATGTATTGCATAATCCCTGCCTCTAAATATGTGGAGGTGACCATGCCTCACACCCACTTTTCCTGGCACTAACAAGGCAGCACAGATGTGGCAGTATGCTGCCATGGATTGGCGCCAGGAAAGGGACATCACAGTAAGTGAAAAAATGTTCTGCTTTCCTGGTGCTAACATGGCAGCATACTACCACATGTGTCATGCCATGGATTGGTGCCAAGAAAGGAAAATTAAGCCAAGTACTGGATACAATGTTCCGTTTTTCATGGCACCAACATGGCAGTTAGACGTGCACTGCCGAAAAATGTGTCAGTTTTTTTGTTTTCTTTTCATTTTGTTTTTTGTTTTAAATTTTTTCGGGTCATTCGTTGTGATCGAGATTCGTAAATTAGAAAATTCAGAAATTTTGAAATTCTAGAATTCGGAAATTCAGAAATTTAGAAATAACGAACTACTCATTGACTATCTATTAAACTATACATAGGTATTGGAATTTCCTTTCAAATTGTGGCTGTTGGTCAATGTAATGAATACAAATTTATCAGAAGTCACGAATTATCCCAATGCCGCATCTAAACAAATGGAACGGAATGAAATAATAGTAAAAAAAACTTTTTGTTATGAATATTAATTCATTCCATGTGGCATTTGTTAGGATAATTCGAATAAATTTGTATTCGTTAAGTTCACTAACAGCCAAATTTGAATTTACGTGATTTACGATTCAAGTCAAGTTTTTTTTTTTTTTTTTTTTTTTTTTTTTGATGGACACAGAGCCGGTCTTGAGGAGCTGCGTGCAGGAGTTTTTAGGCAAGCCTGGGGCCTCGGCCTAGTTTTCGGCGTCCGTCCTAGCGCCGATCCTGAGGAGCTGCGGGCAGGATTTTTTTAGGCGAGGCCGTGGCTTTAGTCTAGTCTGCGACGCCCGGCCTTGCGGCCCTTCTCGGCGCCGGTCCTGGGGAAATTTTTTGGATAGTATGAATCGATTTGACCTAACAACTCGATTTTAAAATCTACCTCGATTTTTTTACCCAGCCCTAGTTCTAACCTTTTCTCACTCTATACAAAAAAAAAAGGCAAGGAAGGAAAGAATGATTGGAAGGAAAGGAACTGAAAAATGGAAGAAAAGAAAGGAAGGAAGAGAAAAAAAAAAGCAGGAAGGAAGAAAAAGAAACAAAGGCGGGGGTAGAAAGAAGGAAGGAAGAAAGAAATAATGAATGAAAGAAAGGGAAGAAACCGAAGGATGGAAGAAAAGAAAGGAAGAGAAAGAAGGGACAAAGAAAAGAAAGGAAGAAGGTCTAAAGGAAGGGAGGAAAAATAATCAGGAAGGGAATGAAATAAAAAGAAGCAAAGGCTGGGAGAAGAAAGAAGGAAGAAAGAGAAAAAAAAAGCGAAGAAATAAACAAAGGTGCGGAGGAGAAGGAAGGAAGAAAAAATGAAATAAAAAGTGAAAAAAAAAAATAAAGAATGGAGGGGAAGGATGGAAGAAGGGACAAAGAAAAGAAGGAAGGGAGGAAAAAAAGGCAGGAAGGGAAGGAAGAAAGAAACAAAGGCGGGGAGGAGAAGAAAGAAGGAAGGGAAGAAAGAATGAAATAAAAAGTGAAAAAAAAATGAGGGGAAGGATAGAAGAAAAAAGAAGGGAAGGAAGGGTGGAAGAAAAGAAAGGAAGAGAAGGGAGGATGGACAAAAAAATTAAGGAATGGAAATAAAAAAATAAAGAAACAAAGGGAGGAATGGAAGAATAAAAAGGAAAAGAAGAATTCAGGGAAGGAAGAATAAAAGAAGAGAAAGAGGACTAAAGGGAAGGAAGAATAAAAGGAAGGAAGGAAATTAAAGCGGTGGTTCACCCTCCTTCACATCATTAGACCATTACATTCGGCATCGTAGCGCGAGCTACGGTATGCCGGTCTTAAATTTTTAATCCCCGTACTCACTGTGCTATCGCTGATTGAAGAATCCGACTCCCGCGGGGAATGGGCGTGCCTATGGAGAGGGAGGATGATTGACGGCCGGCTCTGGCACGTCACGCTCCCCGAAGACAGCCGGAGTAGGTCTCGGTTCTTCACGGAGCCTGCGCACAGGCTATGCGCAGGCGCCGTGAATAGCCAAGCCTATTTCGGCTATTTCCGGAGAAGCGTGACGTGCCAGGGCCGGCCGTCAATCACCTTCTCTCACCATAGGAACGCCCATTCCCCGGAATCTTCAATGAGCCATAGCACAGTGAGTACGGGGATAAAAAATGTAAGACCGGCATACCGTAGCTCGCGCTACGATGCCGAATGTAATGGTCTAATAAAAAAAAACATTTTTTTTTTTTTAACAGGGTGAACCCCCGCTTTAAGAAACCCTATAGTTGTTGGTTCTTTCAGAATACTCCTGTGATAGACGGTTGTTGTAGCTGTAGCATGGACCATTGACCCCAGTCGCCCCCAGGCTGTAATATGGACGCCTTCCCTGACAAGTCACTTAGTCGCATGCAGCGAGATCTCGTACTCGGAATCCCTGCCACGATAATGCATCCTGGAGCACCGGTTTACCCCCCCCCCCCCCCGCCGCCGCACGTGATCTTGTAATTTCACAATCGTTATACCGGTAAATTCTCCAGTAACATCGGGTCACAAAAAGCACTTCTGTTATTACATCCCAACAAATCCTCGGAGACCACAGCTCCGGCGATGGGATTAATAGAGCGTTGATGTATAAAACATGAGACCGAATGGAGGGGGGAGGGGCGCCTTCATACAAGACGGCTCCAGCGGGAGAGTTACACAATTAAATGTACTTTTTACCTGCTATTACTAGCGGATCTCCGGGATTCTGGCTGCTTTTTATATATAATTCTCTGTTTCTGCTCTGTGTCTACATTAATATTGATTTTTTATTTTTTTTTAAAAAGGCAATCTCTTCAACGGGTAATTTCTGTCCTAGTTTGTGAAAACGCGTGTGATAATTGAAAGGATTCATAGGACGAGCATGGAAGGGAAGACTCGTCAACAACAAGATTTTACAGCGTTTTTTTTTTTTTTTTTTTTTCTCCTTTGGGACTCAAAGAGCTTTACAGGTCTGCGGTTTTATATTTACAGCGGGTTGAACCCCTGGTATATTCTATGACCGCAGGCTTCATTAAACTGGTGCAGGTTTAGTAAATCTCTAGAGAAAAAGGATTCCTCTCGCAGAGGAAGTTAAAGCAGAACTTAACTGTATCTGAGCACCACGAACTGCACCATGCAGAGAGGCGGTGATCTGCCACCTACAGCTGGACTGCGATATTGCGGCAGACATTCGCAACACTGACACTAACACTGACACTAACTGACACTTTTTGGGGACCAGTGACACTAATACAGTGATAAGTGCTAAAAATATGCACTGTCACTGTACTAATGACACTGTCCAGGAAGGGGTTAAAGAGGGGCGATTCAAAGGGTTAACTGTGTGCCTAGCCAGGGTTTGTGCACTGTGTGGGAGGCGCTTTTCCGAGGGGGGAAGGCATTGATCCATGTTCCTGCTTTGCAGGAACACAGGATCAATACCTTCCCTACTGGCAGAACGACATCTGCCTTGTTTATATAGGCAGATCACAGTTCTGGCTCTCTGCCTAGTGATCGGTGGGTGCCGGCGGACCTAAAATCTGCGATACCTGCAGATCAGCTCCCGCTGTGTACAGTCACAGCAGGAGTTGGCCGCGGGCGGCGCATATGCGCGCCCCAGACCTGGAAGTGGCGGGTCACAAATTAAGTACGTGATCCGGCGCAGAGCGGCCGCCCTGCCGCAGTATTTGTACGGTGGGTGGTCCTCAAGTGGTTAAGAACCCCTGCGTGGGCAACTGATGTTTCTGTGCTACACCAAAAAATACAGTTTGGACCAGTGGCGACCGCTCATGCAGGGCGCCGGACGCATGGATTTCAATGGGATTTTTTTTTTTGAAGCACATGATTAGAACCTAAGGTCATAATAGGCTTCACAAAGGGTGGGCCCACCCCCACCCAGCTGCCCCCACCCAGCTGCCCACCCAGCTGTGTGACATTAGCGAATTAATATTCGCTAATGTTGTCTTATTTCTTTTTCCAGCCAATCGGGAAGCAGGTCCAAAGTTATGATTGGCAGAGGGGAGAAGCGACTGCCGGTGACTTGTCCTCAATGTTCCCCTAACGGGGAAGTTTCTTCACTGACTGCGCAGGCGCAAACTTCCCGACGGAAATCTCCGAACCTCGCCCGGCATCCAGGCTCATTCTTTAACATCCCCGTGGATTGGAGGATGATAAAAAAAAAGAGCCAGGAGGCCGACTGGCCACATACCTCGAAATCCACGTCGCCCTGGATGCCGGCCGCGGTTCGGGGATTTCCGTCAGCAAGTTTGCGCCTGCGCAGTCCTTGAAGGAACTTTCCCGATAGCTGGAACCATCTCAGCACATCAGCTTGCACATGCGCTGGAACTTCCACGATAGCTGGAACCAGCACGGCAGATCACCGGGACTCCGGATGAGATGTGGCGGAGAGGCTGCTGAATCCGTGACCTAGATGGGTTAAGTGCGGGGTTGTCGGGGGGGGGGGGGGGCCTGACAGGTAATGGGGGAGCGATGCGGAAATTGAGCGCCGGGGGGAAACCTGCAATTGAGTGGGGGGTGGGTGGGTTGTGTGGTTGGCTGGGAGCTGGGGGGGGGGGGTCAAAGGCCAACCCCCAAGAAAATTGAGCACCAGCTGCCACTGCTTTGGACTGGCGCACCTCATTGGATAGTAGTATAATTTCCCCAATACCACAACTCCTAAACTGATTAGCAATACACGGCACCTTTACATCACTTGTCATGGTCTATAGCCAACTTTTAAATGATCTTGGCAAGGCGGACAATTCCTTTAAGAGTAAAGAAATGTGGCGGCTCTGCTCTGTTTGTGTCAAAAATTCTATAATATATGTAAAAGTTATGCATGAATTTGACTTCATTAGGCCAGTTTTATGCACAGAGGAGAGGGGGGGAAAAAACGACTCCCTTTAATTATTTTAGCAATAACTCTTTGAAATCAACAAGCATTTTTATTTGTGTGTATGTTTTTTTTTTTAATGTAGCGAGGTAAAAGGACACTTTCTAATTAATTTTGCGTGGGTAACGTTCGCCAGGGGGGACATTTGATGTAGAAAAAAAAATAATAATTTGCCGAACACATGCAAATGGCTCTCTCTTGAAGGGCGTTCCATTCCCTTTTTTTTAATGTTTATTTCAAAGTGTCTCAGCGAGGAGACCGGCGATGAATCCTGAG
Source organism: Rana temporaria (assembly GCF_905171775.1). Taxonomy (NCBI): domain Eukaryota; kingdom Metazoa; phylum Chordata; class Amphibia; order Anura; family Ranidae; genus Rana; species Rana temporaria. Next base: position 7,717,594 of record NC_053499.1, read on the forward strand.
CAGCGTATTGGTATGCCGGAAGGCGCAGCGGTGCGCGGCTCCTGGGGTGCATGCTTTTTCTCTGCTCGCATCGCACCCGGGGCATCGTCTCGCTTTCCTGCGCGGTGACGGCCGTATTATGAAGTTTTTTTTTTTTCAAAGCAGATGGCAGAACAAGGGAATTTTTAGAAAGTTAGCTTGACTGTGCCAGGATCTGTCTCTCTCTCTTGCTCTCGGGGGCTTCTGACACAGTGGCTGTGCAGTGTACTTCGGAGGATGACGGGGAATCACAAATAGACTGTTGCTTTTGGCTTTGACTTGGGCTCCCCGCCTCCTCCGGGCCGCCTTCGTAGTGCTTTTGTCTTGTTCACGGCTCGAAAACAGGGGGGGGGGGGGTGCTCTGCTGTTGTATCAAGCAAGAAAGTTCTGAGCAGTGCAAGAGGATGACATGTTATCTTTTGTTTAGTAAAGTTTATAGGTTTCTGTTGGGTCCAGAGGGATTCCGGTGATGTGCTCTAATGCCGGGAATAATGATGACTCTGGATAGCGGGGGGGACACTCCTGTGTGATGTTGGGTCTACAGACACCAATGTTGGCCTAAGGGTACAATCAAAGTTGAGGGTAGAGCAACATCTGCTCTATGTTATCAGTAATAGGGGATTATGGGAAAAATGCAGAGGCAGCATTCATGGCGGCTATATCTTCCTGCAGGCTAGTCCTATGATGGCTCGGTTTTGAATAAAAGGCGAAGGGATACATAAGTAGCAGAGATCATGGCTTGACAGTTTAATCTCACTGTAGATTAACCAACTGTTCCAGAAGACCAAAAACCACCCTCTTTGACCAATTACAACTTGTTTGACATACCTTTTTTTGAATTGTAAAACGTATTTTTACAATATGACTTTGTTGGAAAACCCATGGGTGGGCTTTGAAGAGGAGAGGTTGGGTCGCCATTTTGGAAAGGAACACAAACATGCTTTCTATCACCAGTAGGATATGGTGGTAGGGAGACACCTTGAAGATACACTAAAAGACCTTGCCCATATACAATAGAGGGTAGATCCATGGGTCAGTGGGTGGGCTTTCAAGAGAAGAGGTTGGGTTGCCATTTTGGAAAGGAACACACACATGCTTTCTATAACCAGTTGCAAATGGTGGTAGGGAGACACCTTGAAGATACACTAAAAGACCTTGCCCATATACGATAGAGGGTAGATCCATGGGTCAGTGGGTGGGCTTTCAAGAGAAGAGGTTGGGTCGCCATTTTGTAAAGGAAGACACACATTTGCTTTCTATCACCAGTAGGATGTGGTGGTAGGGATACACCTTGAAGATACACTAGAAGACCTTTCCCAAATACAATAGAGCAGTGACGACGAACCTTGGCACCCCAGATGTTTTGGAACTACATTTCCCATGATGCTCAACTACACTGCAGAGTGCATAAGCATCATGGGAAATGTAGTTCCAAAACATCTGGGGTGCCAAGGTTCGCCATCACTGCAATAGAATGTAGGTGATCTCAGGCTGAAGTCTCGAGTGGTGGGTCTCCAGTATCGGATGGTGGCTTTTTTTTCTTTCTATTTATTAGGTCACGTTTGAACATAAGATTTTCTGCTGGAAGAAAATAATAAAAATGCAATAAAACTATCCCCTATTTTGTAAACGCTATAAATTTTGCGCAAACCAACCGATAAACGCTTATTGCGATTTTTTTTTAAATATATTTTTGGGGGATGTTTATTATAGCAAAAAGTAAAAAAATATAGCATTTTTTTCAAAATTGTCGCTCTATTTTTGTTTATAGCGCAAAAAAATAAAAACCGCAGAGGTGATCAAACACCACCAAAAGAAAGCACTATTTGTGGGGGGAAAAAAGGACGTAAATTTTGTTTGGGAGCCACGTCGCACGACCGCGCAATTGTCAGTTAAAGCGACGCAGTGCTGAATCGCAAAACCTGGCCGGGTCCTTTAGCTGCATTTTGGTTCAGGTCTTAAGTGGTTAAAAACCTTTAGTGCCCCTTTAATTGGTGTAAATTAAGTCATGAGTGGAACAATCCATGAAGGGGTCATGATGGGCTATCGCTGCACATTTAGAGGCGGGGTCTAGGCTGGACCAAACAGTAAAATGGACATATGGGCGCACCTACCTGGAAAGGTACCGTGTTTCTCCGAAAATAAGCCCGGGTCTTATATTAATTTTGGCAACAAAAGACACAGTAGGGCTTATTTTCGGGGTAGGTCTTACCATGTAATGTGCTGTCTTCTCCCCCCCCCCCCTCTCTCTCCCTGCCTATCAGGAATCCCCAGTGTGAACTGAGTTGAAATGCTTGTAAAAACCCTATAATGCACTCTATTACAATATTCTATAATGTACAATGTGTGTTTCTGTAATATTATTGTGCCAAATACCTTCATTATAGCCCCGCTCTGCGCTTCTGTGACCCGCTGGAGCTCTCTTCCCCGCAATTATATTACAGAAACACACACATTGTACATTATATAATACTGTAATAGAGGGGATTATAGGATTTTACAAGCATTTTAAACTAGGGCTTATTTTCGGGGTAGGGCTTATATTGCAGCCCTCTTGGAAAATAACGCTAGGTCTTATTTTCGGGGTAGGTCTTCCTTTCGGGAAAACACGGTAGGAGGACAAAATGCAAACCATGGGTAGGGTTAATGGTATATGGGGGAACTGGGACCATGTTGGGAAGTATGCCTTTCCCTGATGGTCTCTCTTTAAAAAACAGGACACAATTTTAAAATGTATTTTTTTTTTATTTTAGACCTTAAAAAAGAAAATATATTTATAAACCACAACGATGCGCTTGCCTTGCTGTCATGCTCCAAACCCAGCGACGGGAAATAATAGCCGCCTCCGTCCTTGGGTTCACCGGGGGTCCCTCTTCCCCCATCTCAGAAAGGTTGGCAGTTGTGTGATCTCTCGTCATAGATGTTTTGTTGGGTTTTATTTTGGGAAGCGGCGATGACTTTCACGTACAAGGTATCTGTTGAAGTGAAACTCTTTGTTCTTGACTCGAAAGTCACTATTTTTCCTTTCCTCCTCTCTTCGCGGCCAGATGGGACATTTCACGCTGACTCGTATCAAAGTCGGAGCTTTTCAAACAGTTTACTTAGTTCGGTAATTGCAGCATTCCTCTGCTTTTGCTGCGGGAACACCAGCGGTGGAGGTGGTTCGGGTCACCCTCGTTAATAGACCGGGGACAAAGGCTGCCACTAAACGGTTATAAAATCTATATATAAGCTGTGTATTTAAAGGGATGCATCAATGCCGTATATAATAAATGGTGTCAATTGATTCGAATTCTCTTTCTTTGCAGGTTCAAGCTGATGGTGCTGAGACAAGAGCAGTTAGGGGCGGGATCTGTGTGTAGACTGAGGTTATCAGGGCTCAAGTCCTGCAGGAACGCGTGGGAACGGAGTTCCTGCACTTTTTTCACAGCAGGAACGCAGTTCCCTTTGCAGGACTACAGCAGCCAAGAGCAGCCGAGCCGCCCGAGCCAATCCTTCACTAAGCGGCGATGCCCAGCTCGAGTCACTGTCAGGGGCAGGCGAACCTTAGTAATCCTTTGTTACTGGCGGCTTCCTGTATATGGATTCATCGGGTAGTGTGCGGGTATTCCGTCACTTCCTCGATGCCGCAATGTCTGGGAGCTTTTGTCATTGTTCCCAGGAGACATTGCGGAAGGTCTGTCGCGAGTTATTGCGGGATTTAGAAAGAACTTGCTTCTTCTTTCTAAATCCTGCGATAACTCGCGGCAGACCTCCGCAATGTCTCCTGGGAACAATGACAAAAGCTCCCAGGAGACATTGCGGCATCGAGGAAGTGACGGAATACCCGCACACTACCCGATGAATCCATATACAGGAAGCGGCCAGTAACATAAAGGATTACTAAGGTACAGTGGATCTTGGGTGGGAGTTCCCACACTTTTTTCCCCAGGACTTGACCCCTCGAGGTTATGATTTGCTGGCTCTGCCCAAGCTGACTATCGCTGCCATTACTTGCGAGCAGATCCCACTTAAAGCGGAATTAAACAACGCAATTTTTCTTTTTTTAATGCTTCCCCTCCCCCCAGGTGGTTTATGGCTTAACTGTTTGCCAACCAGCGCACGACTATATATGTTGGCAGCATGGCACGGATAGGCATATGGACGTATATAAACATCCCCTTTAAGATCGCGGCATCCCGCGGACTCGATCGCCGTGGGGATACCGGCGATCGTATCACGGTGAGGAAGAATGGGGAGACGCTGATGTAAACAAGCAATCTCCCCACTCTGCCTAGTGACAATGAGAGTGATCACCGCTTCCTGTAATCGGAAGCAGTGATCACTGTCTTGTCACACACAGCCCATCCCCTCTACAGTTAGAATCACTCCCTAGGACGCACTTGCCCCCCTACAGCGCCACCTAGTGGTTAACCTGAGATGCACATGCACGGCTCAGGGTGCATTACTGCTGACGGGGTGGGAGAAGCATTTACGACAGAAGAGACCACTAGGGTCATAAAACCCTACCTGTATGTGGCTTTTCAAAATGACGAATTACGCTTGAAAGACATAGAAGTCAGCAGATACAAATACTGTAGCTGCTCACTTAAAAAAAATCAGGTACTGGAATGCCTGGAGTCCAGTGCTGTCTTCCTGCGGGAATAAACCATGTCCTATCTTTGGTGTCAATGGGAGGAATAGTGCCCCATCATTGGTGTCAGTTTCCGCCGAATTCCGCGTCGAGTATGCACATTAGCTTGTTACGGCGATCCACGAACGTCCGTCTGGCGCATTATGTTTACGTCGTTTGCGTTCGGCTTTTCCCGGGGTATAGTTAAACCTGCTATATGGTGGCGTACTCAATGTTAAGTATGGCCGGCGTTCCCGCGTACAATTTTTTACGTTGTTTGCGTAAGTCGTTCGCGAATAGGAATTTGCGTAGAATGAGGTCTCCGTCGTGAGCATTGGCTTGTTCCGGGTTAATTTCGAGCATGCGCACTGGGATACCCCCACGGACGGCACATGCGCAGTTAAAAAAAATAAAACGTTGCGTCACAACGTATTGACATAAAACACGCCCCCATTACATCCATTTGAATTCCGCGCCATTACGCCGCCAAAGATACACTACGCCGCCGTAACTTAGGGCGCGAATTCTTTGAGGATTCGAAAAAAAAGAAAAAAGTTACGGCGACGTAGTGTATCTTAGATACGCTGCGCCCAGGTACGTGAATCTACCCCTATGTGTTAAAGTGGTTAAATGTGTAAAAGACAAATTTGTTACAATGTTTAGACTTAACATTCCACTGATAAAGAATGACTTTTGACAGCTGAGAGCAGAAAGAATTCTCTGCATGCAAAAGATCGGGAAATATTTTCTCAAGATCGCAACGTGGAAAAAATTGCGATACCGATTCTTGACGATTAATAGTGCAGCTCTAACGCACATTGATTATCATTTTGTTACTTTTTAAAAATGTGACTATCATTTCACAAGGAAGGCCCATCAGGACTACAATACTGCTGTGTCACCAGAAGGCCAATCTCGGATGGCCCAGAAATATTCCTCCTGGCAGGCGCTTTTGCTTTTTTATATTCTCATCCATTCCCCTGTGATCGGCGAGGTGGATGAAGAACGCGCTTGAATGTTTGAAATACGTGTGCGGTGTTCCTTTTTATGCTTCACCTGCCTTTAATTTTACTATTGCTGTGTAATTGATATCGATCCAGTCCATATAGCTGCTGACGGGGAGATTATTTTTCCAGAAATCGGACAAGGCGGAGGCTTTCTTTACAGTCTCCGAAGTACCTGATGAAACTCTGTGCTTTTTTTATTTAAAGGTTTTTATGCGGGTGGCAATTTGGGTCTATAATTAATTATTTTTTTATACATTATTGGCTCTTCTTAGTCAATCAGCACTCTGTTATGACTGCGTCACCTACAGTGCCTTGAAAAAGTATTCACACCCCTTAAAAATTATCACATTTTGTCATGTTACAACCAAAAACGTAAATGTATTTTATTGGGATTTTATGTTCTAGACCAGGGGTCTCCAAACTGTGGCCCCTTTGCTAGCCTTTATCCAGCCCTTGGGCACTATTCCTCCCACCGACACCAACAATGGGGCACTATTTCTTCCACCGATACCAATGATGGGATACTATTCCTCCTACTAAGAGGGTCACTACTCCTCCTCCTATTAACCACTAACCCTGAGGCCATATTCTCACTCATACTGAGCCCGTGACATTTTCTGCCCCTGCTGGACACAATCCGGCCCTCCTAAAGTCTGAAGGACATTTAACTGGCCCTTTGAAAAGTTTGGAGACCCCTGTTCTAGACCAGTGATGGGGAACCTCGGCACCACAGATGTTTTGGAACTATATTTCCCATAATGCTCTTGCACTAAGCAGTGTAGCTGAGCATCATGGGAAATGTAGTTCTAAAACATCTGGGGTGCCAAGGTTCACCATCACTGTACTAGACCAACACAGAGTGGCACATAATTGTGAAGTGGAAGGAAAATGATGAATGATTTTCAAAAGTTTTTACAAAAATGTGAAAAGTGTGGGGGGGGGGGGGGCATTTGTAATTGCGCCCCTTTTACTCTGATACCTGTAACTAAAATCTAGTGGAACCAATTGCCTTCAGAAGTCACCTAATTAGTAAATCGAGTCCACCTGTGTGTCATTTAATCTCAGTATAAATGCAGCTGTTCTGTGAAGCCCTCGGAGGTTTGTTAGAGAACCTTAGTGCACAAACAGCATCATGAAGGCCAAGGAACACACCAGACAGGTCAGGGATAAAGTTGTGGAGAAGTAGAAAGCAGGGTTAGGTTACAAAAAAATATCACAAGCTTTGAAGATCTCACGGAGCTTCTGTTCAATCCATCATCGGAAAATGGAAAGAGTATAGCACAACTGCAAACCTACTAAGGCATGGCCGTCCACCTAAACTGACCGGGCCGGGCAAGGAGAGCATTCATCAGAGAAGCAGCCAAGAGGTCCATGGTAACTCTGGAGGAGCTGCAGAGATCCACATCTCAGGGGGGAGAATCTGTCCACAGGACAACTATTAGTGGTCTCTCCACAAATCTGCCCTTTATGGAAGAGTGACAAGAAGAGAGACATTGGTGAAAGAAAGACATAAGAAGTCCTGTTTGCAGTTTGAGAAATGCCATGTGGGGGAGGGGACACAGCAAACATGTGGAAGAAGGTGCTCTGGTCAGATGAGACCAAAATTGACCTTTTTGGCCTAAAAGAAAAACTCTTATGTGTGACGGAAAACTAACACTGCACATCACCCTGAACACACCATCCCCACCGTGAAACATGGTGGTGGCAGCTTCATGTTGTGGGATGCTTTTCTTCAGCAGGGACAGGGAAGCTGGTCAGAGTTGATGGGAAGATGGATGGAGCCACATTTTATTGTTACTGGTGGGGGGTCTGTTGTTGCCAGAAGGGGGTCTGTTGTTGCCAAAAGGGGGTCTATTGTTGCCAAAAGGGGGTCTGTTGTTGCCAGAAGGGGGTCTGTTGTTGCCAGAAGGCGGTCGGTTGTTGCCAGAAGGCGGTCGGTTGTTTCCAGAAGGGGGTTTATTCTTGCCAGAAGGAGGTCTATTGTTTCTGGTGGTAGTTTATTCTTGTCAGAAGGGGGTCTATTGTTTCTGGTGGGGGTTTATTCTTGCCAGAGGCAAGTCTATTGTTGCCTGTGGGGTATATTGTTGCTGAGGGGAGGTCTTTTTGCTGCCTGGGGGGGATCTATTGTTGATAAAGGTATCTATTATTGTTTGGGGGACGGGGTAGTATTGATGCTGGCTGCAGTGGCTCTCTTTTACGGACTTTCTTGTTATTGACAAAATTCTTTGTGACACAAAATAGTAATTGGTTCTGAAATAGATTGATTCCCTGATACAATCTCAGGGCTAATCCCATTTCTGCCGTTTGACTCAAATCATGGGAGCATGCAAAACCAGGGAGACTAAGAATTTCACAGTTCTATTCTCCCTAAAATGGGTGATGCTCAAAGATGGAGGCAATAGACAGTGCTCGGAGGTGGGTAGGGGGTGGCAACAAGCGGTGAATTGGGAAAAGGGGGGTTCCTGAAAATAGTTGAAAAAAAAGTTGAGTTGCCAGAAGGGGGTCGGTTGTTGCCAGAAGGGGGTCGGTTGTTGCCAGAAGGGGGTCGGTTGTTGCCAGAAGGAGGTCTATTGTTTCTGGTGGTAGTTGGACTTTACTCTAGCCCCCCCCCCATATCCACCTTTTCCCATAACTCAACCGCCAAGAGAGAAAAGTCCTAAGTGCAATGCAAAGTACCAGTCACCAGAGCAATGGACTCCCCATGTGACAGTGTTGATTGTCGCAGTGTGTTTACATGGAGTAAGTCCCTTGCTCCTCCATACCTGGAAGTATTGGGTATTTTTAGTTTTAGCGCTGAAAGATGTAGTGGGAAATTGAAGGATAGGTAAACGAAGGATAGGTAAGCCTCTGCTGGTGGGGGGGATTGAAGCAAACCAGTTGCTTTGCCCTAAGATGAGGCCATCCTTCTTGCAGTCCTGTCAGTCTCATTCATCGAGAATTGCTGAGCCAGCACAGATTCTATTGAGCAATTTACCTGCTGTCAATCCATGACATGCCGTACGTGAACTCCTGGAGACCTCTGAGCTCCAATGTGTTGAATCGGCACATTTCATATGAGCCCATGTATTGACCCGGACTGTTAGTTGTACGCAGCAGTTTATAGACGGCTCAGGCGAACTGCAGAGTTGATGATTGTTGTATGATTTTTCTCTAAATTGCTAAATTAACTGCAGCAAGTGAATGCCGGCACCAGCACACATGTACCTACCTAGCTGTCAGCCTTTCTGGGAGGCTGGAAACCAATGGTGTTCCATTATGCAAGTATGCATGAATCTATCCATTGCATATAGGTGGTGGCCTGGAGAGAGTGGGCGGTGCCCATAATGGACGGGCCGCCCCTGCCTAAAAGACCTTTCTCAACCCACCCTAGCCTCCACCTCTATAAAGGTCAGGAAGTCTACAGTCTACAGCCGTCTATTTTTCTGGCCTCCAGACCTGTCCAGGGCCTTCATTTGCTGGCTACATCTACATATACTCAGGGTGTTTTGACTCCCATGCCCCAAATGCACTAGGGCTCCTCACAACCTGGCCTATATGTGGGCACTGGCTCACCCATTACATCACTACAGGAGGGCTCTAACTAAAAGGGGCCTAGCACCTGATGACACTACCTTCTATAACCAGACACTATTCTGTAACAGAGCCACCTACTGGCAGACTAGCTGCACCTTCCTACACAGTGATCGGACTGCAACATTGTAACATTGTAGCAAGTCTCAGAGCCGGTTCACACTCCCGCGGCACGACTTTGGGGGCGACTCTGCAAGTCGTCCTGAGGACGACTTGAGAGGCGACCAGCAAAACAACTTCTGTATAGAAGTCAATGCAGGTCGCCCCGAGCCGCCCCGAAGTCGTGCAGAAACCTTTTTCTAAGTCGGAGCGACTTGCGTCGCTCCTATTAGAACGGTTCCATTGCAGCCGCCTGACAAGTCGCCCCAGTGTGAACCGGCTCTTAAAGGTGAGAGTCTCGAAGAAGCTTTTTTTTGTAAACACAGTCCAAAACGGGCACCAATGATTGTCTCATGTTGGAGTCGGTATCTCCGTCCAGAGGAGGTCAGAGCTTGGTGATGGGCTTGAAGATTATAAGCCAAGCCATTTTTATCTTTGGATATTAAACTTGAGCTTGTGTTTGTGTCTTGGGTTTTTACATTCTCACTAAAAAAAATAAAAAATATCAAAAAAACAGACAGGAGGCTGGCGGCTCCCCTGGAGTGCCTCTCATGCCAGCTGCCACTCGGCGACACTCTAAGAGACTCAACCCTGCCTGGAGAGCTCTCATCTCACCCTCCAAGGAAAGGAAATCAACTTCAGAACTCCGCTCCAGAGACCGTCCTTCACCGCTAGATAAACAGCTTCATTCCCGCCGCCGAATAGCGGCTAAGTCATTAGAAACCGCACTTGGCTGCCAAACGCCTCTTCCTGAGCGCCGATACTCACATTTGTCTTCCGTAGATTTGAGGCTGAAATAGTAATTATATAATGTGAATGCAATTTGGTTTTTTTTATCTAGAAAGAGAAGTTTGATTTATAGAGAGCATCTAATTCCCCCCGTCCTGTTTGATTTATAGTAAAGAGAAATGTATGGAAAGCGTGCATCTGATTGCACTGAGCAATGCAGAAGAGATTGATTGGCTTACAGTGCACACCCCGCCCACTCTCAGCCGCGGCACAGGGGATTGAGGGAAGTTATGTTTTGTGTAGATTGACTTCAGACAATAAGGCTACATTCACTTGGCTGGCCAGAGGCGCATAGCTTGATGCGTTCAGAGACGGCGCCTCTGGACACAGCAACAATCTGCACTATAGTCGCATGCAAACTGGCTAGTTGGCTGCAGCCGGAAACGCTACAGAAACGCTGACCCTGTATGGCACACTGGCAGTACCCGGGCTCGGTCAGAGGCCCAAGCTGATATGGTAAAAAAGTTCAAGTTTCCCCCTTCCTGTGCATTCTTATTGGCTCTAGTGTAGTGTTGTAGTTGACGGGCCCAAGCTCTTGACCATGGTAGCCTTCACATAATAGGGTGCCATTGGTTAAGAAGCCCACCTGTGTTCTACAAGGTGCATACATGTAATGGTACCCTTAAGGCCCATACACACGATCAGACTTTTTGACAACAAACGTCCGACGGACCTGTTTTAGCGGACAATCCGACTGTGTGTACGCTCCATTGGACAAACTCTCGCTTTTTCTTCGGACAAATGTTCGCTGTGAGAACAGACAATCTTTCCAGCAACAAAAGTCCTACTTCGGCTATTCCTATCGTGTGTACATCGGACTAAAGTCCAAAGTAAAAACACGCATGCTCAGAACCCATGCTAAAGATCAGACAACAGAAGTTGTCCAAAGGGTGGCGCTAAAGAGCACGGTGGTGGAACACCAGGGCCCAGTTGCAAGTGCAAATTTTGAAACTTTTTTTATTTATGTATTTATTTGTTCAAATATATTTTGTAGCAATTTTCTTTTATCCTTTTTTTTTTTTTTTTTTTTTTTTTTAGGAGCCCCATTGGTGGGCCTTGTAAAGTTTTGGGGGGTCGTCTTTCACATAATACAAAAAAAATTGGGCTAGCTTTACAGTTTAGTTTTATTTTAATTAATGAAAGTGTCTGAAATTTTTTTGAAAAAAAAGAAAATCGAAAGACTGCTGCGCAAATACAGAGAGAGATTTTATCATATATATATATATATATATATATATATATATATATATATATATATATATATATATATATATATATGTATATGTATATATATATATATATGTATATGTATATATATATATATATGTATATGTATATATATATATGTATATATGATAGATAGGATCTCTCTCTATATATATATATATATATATATATATATATATATATATATATATATATATATATATATATATATATATATATACTGTGTGTGTGTGTGTGCGCGCGTGTGTGTGTGTGTGTGTGTGTATATATATATATAATCTATCTCTCTCTCTCTCTCTCTCTCTCTCTCTCTCTCTCTCTCTCTCTCTCTCTCTCTCTCTCTCTCTCTCTCTCTCTCTCTCTCTCTCTCTCTCTCTCTCTCTCTCTCTCTCTCTCTCTCATTCATATATATATATATATATATATATATATATATATATGTGTGTGTGTATATGGATGGATGGATCAAGAGATATATATATAGATAGATCTTATCTCTCTCATTCATATATATATCATGTTTGGGGGTTCTAATTAATTTTCTAGCAAAAAATACGGATTTTAACTTGAAAGCAATAAATGTCAGAAATGTGTTTAGGCGTGAAAGGGTTAAAAATGCACTTACAAGCTATAAAATGGCACAGATATCGCGTTGGCATGACCACCTGCAGTGCGATTCCGTGCACGCTGACGTCACGGCCGACTCCGTCCTTTCACGCGGGTGCCCAGGAGTTCCGTCGCTTGGTGCATTCAGAGGTGGCTAAACTGCGTCCAGTTTGTGTGCGGCGAGAGCTACATAGGAACGCCGACTGTGTGGCGCACACACCGTCTACATTCTATGGATTGTTCCATTTTTTTCCAAGTTACTTTTCTAAAGGATTCATTTATTTCACATTATAGAAGGCCATAAATCTGCAGAGCAATAGATGGGCGGTGACGCAGAACATTGCGCTAATATTTTTTTTTTTCATTCCAGGCAGTTTCCTGGCCATGTAATGGAGCCGGCACAATGGCATTTCGCATTTCCCATTTCCCCGCTACTTCTGAGAAGGACGTTTAATTGTCATTCTTGTCGTCGCTGGCGAGAAATTGGGCGCTTATTGACTGCTAAATGTCACTGGCGCTGTAATAATGGCGCTCTGCAAATACTCTTAAGCAGGCAATAAGCAAATCTTGAGTTCAATATTCATCCTTAATGTATAGAGCATTACATGGAGAAAAATCTGCCGTTTTCATCCTTCTACTGTGGGGAAAATTCACTTGTAATACGAAATTGTACGGCCTTCTTTGTTATGCATTATTATATTTCTAATATGTTATTGGCTTACTTTTTTTGTCTTTTTATGCTTGTTTAATCGTCTGTATATGCACGACTGTTTTTCTAATACACAGTTCTAATTCTTGCCGAGTGCCTGTTGGATAAACCTCCCAAAGACTGTATTGTCTTCATTAGTATGAGCATGCTGATGAATAAATCATTTTTTATTAAGGTTTCATATAGCGGAGACGCATACCAATAGTTGAGTGTTTTTATTTAATTGTAAAAATAAAAATAAAAAAAGATGATCCAACCCGTTTCTTGGATTCTGAATAGGGAGGTGCTCAGTGTTCGGTCTGACACTGACTGTTCAGACTAAATGCTTAAGACAAATTTGACCCCTTACAGCTGTTAAAGGTTGCTAAGGAAGCAGCGGGTTTGTGCACCTGCCGCGTCCTTGCCAACCACTGACATCACCCGGCCCATTCCAGCTGTTAATTGTTGCAAAGGAAATTACATGTGCGTGCACCCGCCATGGCCTTACCAACCACTGACATCACCCGGCCCATTCCAGCTGTTGGCGGTTGCTAAGGAAGCAGTGGGTTTGTGCACCCGCCATGGCCTTACCAACCACTGACATCACCCGGGCCCATTCCAGCTGTTGACGGTTGCTAAGGAAGCAGTGGGTTTGTGCACCTGCCATGGCCTTACCAACCACTGACATCACCCGGGCCCATTCCAGCTGTTGACGGTTGCTAAGGAAGCAGTGGGTTTGTGCACCTGCCATGGCCTTACCAACCACTGACATCACCCGGGCCCATTCCAGCTGTTGACGGTTGCAAAGGAAGCAGTGGGTGTGTACATCTGCCATGCTCTTACCAACCACTGACATCACCTGACCCATTCCAGCTGTTAATGGTTGCTAAGGAAGCAGCAGGTGTGTGCATCTGCCATGGCCTTACCAACCACTGACATCACCCGGCCCATTCCAGCTGTTAATGGTTGCTAAGGAAGCAGCAGGTGCATGCATCTGCCATGCCCTTACCAACCACTGACATCACCCAGCCCATTCCAGCTGTTGACGGTTGCTAAGGAAGCAGCGGGTGCATGCATCTGCCCCGCCCTTACTAACCACCAATATCACTCGGCCCATTCCAGCTGTTATTGGTTGCTAAGGAAGCAGTGGGTGCGAGCTAGCGCTGAAAAGGTGAACGTGTGCTTTGGTCCCGCGTGCACGCAAATCGCGATCATCCCCCACATGTGAGGTATCGCCGCGAACGTCAGATCCTGGGCAGTAAATCTAAAGTGGTAGCCTATGGATAAATAAAATTTACGTTGTTTGTCACTATTGCATGGGTGGGCGCTATTTTAAAGCGGGACATGTTTGGTATCTATTGACTCAGCGTACCTTTTTTTTACTTTTTTTTTTTTTTTAGCTCTTATATTTTACAAAAAATAAAAAAATGGGTTATGTATTTTTTTTTCTTTTGTGCAAATACAGTGTGACATAAAAAACGGCAAAACCCACTAATTTATTCTCTATGGCCTTTAAAAAATATATATATATTGAAGTAATATGTACCAAAAAGTGCCAGAAAGTGCCTGACCTTTAGTAATTTTTCATCTTTCCATCTATTAAATCTTCTGCCCTTGTTTGTCTGCCATTAAATCTCTTGTACAACATCCCGTTTCCTTTATACAGCCCACTTCCTGTTTCCTTTATACAGCCCGCTTCCCGTTTCCTTTATACAGCCCACTTCCCGTTTCCTTTATACAGCCCACTTCCCGTTTCCTTTATACAGCCCACTTCCCGTTTCCTTATACAGCCCACTTCCCGTTTCCTTTATACAGCCCACTTCCCGTTTCCTTTATACAGCCCACTTTCCGTTTCCTTTATACAGCCCACTTTCCGTTTCCTTTATACAGCCCACTTTCCGTTTCCTTTATACAGCCCACTTTCCGTTTCCTTTATACAGCCCACTTCCCGTTTCCTTTATACAGCCCACTTCCCGTTTCCTTTATACAGCCCACTTCCCGTTTCCTTTATACAGCCCACTTTCCGTTTCCTTTATACAGCCCACTTTCCGTTTCCTTTATACAGCCCACTTCCCGTTTCCTTTATACAGCCCACTTCCCATTTCCTTTATACAGCCCACTTCCCGTTTCCTTTATACAGCCCACTTCCCGTTTCCTTTATACAGCCCACTTTCCGTTTCCTTTATACAGCCCACTTTCCGTTTCCTTTATACAGCCCACTTCCCGTTTCCTTTATACAGCCCACTTTCCGTTTCCTTTATACAGCCCACTTTCCGTTTCCTTTATACAGCCCACTTCCCGTTTCCTTTATACAGCCCACTTCCCGTTTCCTTTATACAGCCCACTTCCCGTTTCCTTTATACAGCCCACTTTCCGTTTCCTTTATACAGCCCACTTCCCGTTTCCTTTATACAGCCCACTTCCCGTTTCCTTTATACAGCCCACTTCCCGTTTCCTTTATACAGCCCACTTTCCGTTTCCTTTATACAGCCCACTTTCCGTTTCCTTTATACAGCCCACTTCCCGTTTCCTTTATACAGCCCACTTCCCGTTTCCTTTATACAGCCCACTTTCCGTTTCCTTTATACAGCCCACTTCCCGTTTCCTTTATACAGCCCACTTTCCGTTTCCTTTATACAGCCCACTCCCCGTTTCCTTACACAGCCCACTTCCTGTTTCTTGTCAAGTCATTGGCCTAGGCTTATGACATCATGCACAGCTCTCTCTCGCTCTCTTACTCTTGTGAGAGTTTGACAGGAAAAGAGGGGGGGTGAGTCATAAGAGGGCCAATGAGAGCTGCAGAGCTGTTCCAGGAAGTGAACAGGCAGCAGCTTCAGCTGCCCACAGTTAAAATGGCTGCAGCCAGACTCAGTGGAGGGAGATTTCTGCAGCATATTTGGCAAAGTACAGAATCTCAGTATATAATAAATACTCAAAGTATTGGTTGGGAGGGAAGCTTCAGAATGGCAAAGATGTTTTTATTACAAATCATGTGAGCCGACTGCAGTTCCTCTTTAAGTCGGGTGACCACGCAGGACTGTATTGGATAATTAGATGCAGCAATCGGAGAAGGGATGTAAGAAGTACTGATTGCCACCCGCCCCTCGCTACTCCCTATGATGTACATCGCTACTTCACTACGGCATTCGTAATAAAAAAAGGAGCATCATTGGGACTTATTTCTCATTAATGAAATGCAGAGATAACGTTCTATCTTTAACGCTCTCTACCTAATTTATGTCGTAACTCTGGGGACCGTCCAGAACGCGCCCGACCGGTGAAGTTTAGTTAACAGAAGCGCCGAAGCGACAGAGATCCGAAATTACCATTTAAAAAAAAAAAAAAAAAGGTGATTTAATAAGGCAAATTCAATTTCTCAAGTGTAGCATGTTTACCGGTAATTGAACCATTAATTAAAAAAATGGCACTTTGGTATGTAATCGGCGCCGCTCGGCTGTCCTCACCTCTCCAGCAGCTCTCTGCGGGGCCCTCAGCCTCCTCGCAGCTCCGAGGTCCCACAAGATAAAATTCCTATTAATTACGTAAGTGGAGACAGGTGATTATTGCACCGCAGGCGAGGGGAAATGCTGCTGCGCCGTTACCGATTTGTAGGGCCCCCCCCCAAGTTCTGTTTATGGTAAATCTGGCAGGCCCTGACCTCGGTTCATCAAGCTGCAATGTCGCTTAAGACAGGGGTTGACAAATTTGCTTGGAATCACTAAAAAAGTGAGGAGCCGGAAAACGCGCCCCGTCCCGACGAGCTTGCGCGCAGAAGCGAACACATACGTGAGCAGCGCCCGCATATGTAAACGGTGTTCAAACCACACATGTGAGGTATCGCCGCGATTGGTAGAGCGAGAGCAATAATTCTAGCCCTAGACCTCCTCTGTAACTCAAAACATGCAACCTGTAGAATTTTTTAAACGTCGCCTATGAAGATTTTAAAGGGTAAAAGTTTGTCGCCATTCCACGAGCGGACGTAATTTTGAAGCGTGACATGTTGGGTATGAATTTACTCGGCGTAACATTATCTTTCATAATATTAAAAAAAAATGGGGATAACTTTACTGTTGTCTTATTTTTTTATTAAAAAAAAGTGTAATTTTTTCCCAAAAAAGTGCGCTTGCAAGACCGCTGCGCAAATACGGCGTGACAGAAAGTATTGCAACAATCGCCATTTTATTCTCTAGGGTGTTGGGATAGAAAATATATATAATGTTTGGGGTTTCTGATTAATTTTCTAGCAAAAAAATTGTGATTTTTTACATAAAGGAGAAAAGTGCCAAAATAGGCCCGGTAACAAAGTGGTTAAAAGGTACGGCTGGAGTTGACCTTTAAGTTTTCTAATTCCTTTGAGCTCCCGGGTTTGGGTTGAGCCGCCATACACAGCTGCACATATTTCCTTTGCCTTCCCCCGTACCGGCGCACATGTCGATGAATTGCCATAAATGTGCCAGGCTTGCAGCATCCTTCCCATGATCTGCATATCGGAAGCACCGCCGGTTACTTCTCTCCCTTTGCAGCCACCTTGTGAGAAGATTCCGTCCCCCGGGGAGAGACATGTTTTATTTAACACGCACCCTGCACTAACATCTGTCTGCCTGAGCTTCTCTCCCCCTACAATCCCATTACCACCCGCTGTACCGCGCCACGCGCCGATGTCTTCTGGGACATAAATCCAGGTGATGGGAAACGCCAGGGGCTTTTACAACACTCAGCAACCTACCCAACCCCTCCCCCCTCCTGCGCTGAAACCTATGTAGTCACTGTGCGCAGTGGGATTCTGTAGGCTTTGTTCCATTGAACACCGGCACCCATCAGGCCTTGGGGGGTTCTTTTTATTTTATTATTTAACTGAATGTTAACTGCATAAAGCAGACCTGTCACGTGTGCATGAAACATTCCCGACAAGTCACAATATACAGCAAATGTATAATTTTCCAGGAAAAGCTCCACCACAAACTACTTCTGGACTGCCCTATAGTAGATTTCCTCCTGCAGGGCGAACCCCCCCCCCCCCCCCATGCAGAATCACAGATATAGCTGTGATTCTGCGCTCCCGAATTCTGTGATTCTGCGCAACCTGAAAGACAAAGGCATAATGAGCTAGTAGGCATGGCCTACTAGCTCATTATGAATTACTTACCTGAGATCGAAGCCCCTGCAGCGGCCCTCGTTCCCCTCCTCTACCGCCGACATCTCACTTCCTCGTATCGTGACTCCGGCGCTGTGACTGGCTGGAGCTGCGATGATGTCACTCCCGTGCACGAGAGCATTATCTTATTATCGCCGTTAGTAGCGGCACGCTCAGTCCGCCTGTCTATTAGGAGATATTTCTTGTACCTGCAGGTACGCATTAATCTAGGCTTACCTGTAGGTAAAAGTGGTCTGTAAGGGTTTACAACCCCTTGAACGCCCCCTAGTGTTAAAGCGGAGTTTCACCCAAAAATGAAACTTCCGCTTAATCCACTCCTCGCCTCCTTAGGCCCATTTCAGACGTCCGCTCCGCTCGTGGAGCATCCGCTAACGTCCGCGACCATCCGCGTCCGTCGGGATCCGCTTTTGCGAAAGGAAGAAAACCTATTTTTCTTCCGTTCGGCGGAACTGATCGGATGCAGACTGATAGAGGGTCCGTCTGCATCCGATCCCCCATAGGGGAGAGCAGAGACAGGGCGGTCTCTGCACTGTGTGCGGGGACCGCCCTATCCGCCGACAGCTCAGCGGGGATGACGGATGATCGCCGCTGAGCTTTGGCGGACACAGAAACGGTCCGCTCCGTGTGAAAGGACCCATACATGCCACATTTGGCGTGTCATTTTTTGGGGGGGGAGTGGGGAACGTGCAATGTAGAGAGTGTCCTGACTCTCCAGTAGTCCAAGGGAGGGGGGCGAGCACGACACTCCACACCAGGGAGAAAGCCTTGCATTACTGTGTGGAGTTACAGACAGAAGAACAGGAAGTGAGGATTTCTCAGAAGAAATGAGGACATTTAAAAGCAAAATGGAAGGATGAGGTAAGTGAAGGAGGACTGCACTGAGGTAAAGGAAGATATTTAGGGAAAAAAAAATCGTTTACAACCCCTTTAAAAAGTAGGGTGACCAGGCTTAGGCTTCTAATAGGCTTAGAATGGGGGATGGGAGTAGATATAAATATAGTTGTTAGTGTCGCACTTTAAAAATGAGTTAATTTTAAGAAAATAAAGATCTCAGATCCTCGATCGGCTCCGGAGGTTTCCTTTGTTAGAAGGTGACATTTGATTTCCTCTCGGACTCCAATGAAAGGTTCCACCTTTCCCCCGCAGATTGAAATCTCTCCCCGAGTAATTGGCTTGGTGCCGGAGGGGGGGAGGGGGGAATTCCTCCGGAGATGGACGGACCGGCCACATTGTTGCAATGTTTCTTTCTAGAGAACTAACGAGACGGCGCAGTGTGATGGCCTTATATAAATCACATCTACTTATTCCATAATTATATCTGCTTTATATGTGTTCCATTTTTTTTTCACTGACTTCATGACCAACTGTAAAATAATATATTAACAGGCCAGGTTTACAAGATATCTGAAATACATTACAGGTGGTATCATTTGCTGCTCGGTGATTGCCGTATTCTAGTCTGTATCTCCCCCAAGGTAATACATAAAACCTGGCCTGTTAGTGGGTCCTGAAGACAGGCGTTGAGAACCACTGCCTTATAGTGATACTAAACACACACAGTATAACCACCTACCCTCCGGATGATTTACCCCCCCCCCCCCCCGCCTGGCCAGGCCATTTTTTTTGTGATACGGCACTGCGTTACTTTAATCACTTAAGCCCCGGACCATATTGCTGGTCAAAGACCAGAGCACTTTTTGCCATTCGGCACCACATCGCTTTAACTGACAATTGTGCGACGTGGCTCCCAAACAAAATTGGCGTCCTTTTTTCCCCACAAATAGAGCTTTCTTTTGGTGGTATTTGATCACCTCTGCGGTTTTTAGTTTTTGCGCTATAAACAAAAATGGAGCGACAATTTTTGAAATAAATAAATATATATATATAAATGATAGAGAGATGGCGAGAGAGAGATGGATAGAGGGAGATGGATATAGAGGTAGAGTTAGAGAGAGAGATGTAGAGTTGGGGAGAGAGAGAGAGGTAGAGTTGGGGAGAGAGGTAGAGTTGGGGAGAGAGAGAGAGGTAGAGTTGGGGAGAGAGAGAGAGAGGTAGAGTTGGGGAGAGAGAGGTAGAGTTGGAGAGAGAGAGAGAGGTAGAGTTGGAGAGAGAGAGAGGTAGAGTTGGGGAGAGAGAGAGAGAGGTAGAGTTGGGGAGAGAGAGAGAGGTAGAGTTGGGGAGAGAGAGAGAGAGGTAGAGTTGGGGAGAGAGAGAGAGGTAGAGTTGGGGAGAGAGAGAGAGAGGTAGAGTTGGGGGGAGAGAGAGAGAGGTAGAGTTGGGGAGAGAGAGAGAGGTAGAGTTGGGGAGAGAGAGAGAGAGAGGTAGAGTTGGGGAGAGAGAGAGGTAGAGTTGGGGAGAGAGAGAGGTAGAGTTGGGGAGAGAGAGAGAGAGGGAGAGTTGGGGAGAGAGAGAGAGAGAGGTAGAGTTGGGGAGAGAGAGAGAGAGGTAGAGTTGGGGAGAGAGAGGTAGAGTTGGGGAGAGAGAGGTAGAGTTGGAGAGAGAGGTAGAGGTAGAGTTGGAGAGAGAGGTAGAGGTAGAGTTGGAGAGAGAGGTAGAGTTGGAGAGAGAGGTAGAGGTAGAGTTGGGGAGAGAGAGGTAGGCCCCGTACACACGACCGAGGAACTCGACGTGCCAAACACATCGAGTTCCTCGTCGAGTTCAGTGTTGAAGCCGCCGAGGAGCTCGGCGGGCCGACTTTTCCCATTGACCAACGAGAAAATAGAGAACATGTTCTCTATTTGGCCCGACGAGTTCCTCGTCGGCTTCCTCGCTGAAAAGTGTACACGCGACCGAGTTTCTCGGCAGAATACGGCTCGGACCGAGTTTCTGGCTGAATTCTGCCGAGAAACTTGGTCGTGTGTGTGGGGCCGTAGAGTTGGAGAGGTGGAGTTGGAGAGAGAGAGAGGTATGCCCCGTACACACCATCACTTTATGTGATGAAAAAAAATGACGTTTTTAAAAACGTCACTTTAATTGACCGTGTGTGGGGGAAAACGTCGTTTTATGTCTTCTAAAAAACAACCAAAAAAAATTGAAGCATGCTTCAATTTTATGTGTCGTTTTCCAAAAGTCAACTTTTACTTCACAGAAATCGACGGTGTGTAGCAAAATACGTCGTTTAAAACGACGTTTTTTCACCCGCGCATGCCCAGAAGCTACTTATGAAGCGAGCTTTAATTGAAAAACCTGGTGAGAACGTAACCTTGCTTTGCTAGAACATTGTGAGAAAAACGATGGTGTGTAGGCAACTTCTTCTTTGAAAATTGAAGAGGGGTAGAGTTGGAGAGAGAGAGAGAGGTAGAGTTGGGGAGAGAGAGAGGTAGAGTTGGGGAGAGAGAGAGGTAGAGTTGGGGAGAGAGAGAGGTAGAGTTGGGGAGAGAGAGAGGTAGAGTTGGGGAGAGAGAGAGGTAGAGTTGGGGAGAGAGAGGTAGAGTTGGGGAGAGAGAGAGGTAGAGTTGGAGAGAGAGAGAGGTAGAGTTGGGGAGAGAGAGAGGTAGAGTTGGGGAGAGAGAGAGGTAGAGTTGGGGAGAGAGAGAGGTAGAGTTGGGGAGAGAGAGAGGTAGAGTTGGGGAGAGAGAGAGGTAGAGTTGGGGAGAGAGAGAGGTAGAGTTGGGGAGAGAGAGAGAGAGAGAGAGAGGTAGAGTTGGGGAGAGAGAGAGGTAGAGTTGGGGAGAAAGAGAGGTAGAGTTGGAGAGAGGTAGAGTTGGAGGGAGAGAGAGAGAGGTAGAGTTGGGGAGAGAGAGAGGTAGAGTTGGGGAGAAAGAGAGGTAGAGTTGGAGAGAGGTAGAGTTGGAGGGAGAGAGAGAGAGGTAGAGTTGGGGAGAGAGAGAGGTAGAGTTGGAGAGAGAGAGGTAGAGTTGGAGAGAGAGAGAGGTAGAGTTGGAGAGAGAGAGAGGTAGAGTTGGGAGAGGAGGTAGAGTTGGAGAGAGAGAGAGGTAGAGTTGGGGAGAGAGAGAGGTAGAGTTGGGGAGAGAGAGAGGTAGAGTTGGAGAGAGAGAGGTAGAGTGGGGGAGAGAGAGAGGTAGAGTGGGGGAGAGAGAGAGAGGTAGAGTTGGGGAGAGAGAGAGGTAGAGTTGGGGAGAGAGAGAGGTAGAGTTGGGAAGAGAGAGAGGTAGAGTTGGGGAGAGAGAGAGGTAGAGTTGGGGAGAGAGAGGTAGAGTTGGGGAGAGAGAGAGGTAGAGTTGGGGAGAGAGAGAGGTAGAGTTGGGGAGAGAGAGAGGTAGAGTTGGAGAGAGAGAGAGAGGTAGAGTTGGAGAGAGAGAGAGAGGTAGAGTTGGAGAGAGAGAGGTAGAGTTGGAGAGAGAGAGGTAGAGTTGGAGAGAGAGAGGTAGAGTTGGAGAGAGAGAGGTAGAGTTGGAGAGAGAGAGAGAGGTAGAGTTGGAGAGAGAGAGGTAGAGTTGGAGAGAGAGAGAGGTAGAGTTGGAGAGAGAGAGAGAGGTAGAGTTGGAGAGAGAGAGAGAGGTAGAGTTGGAGAGAGAGAGAGAGGTAGAGTTGGAGAGAGAGAGAGGTAGAGTTGGAGAGAGAGAGAGAGGTAGAGTTGGAGAGAGAGAGAGAGGTAGAGTTGGAGAGAGAGAGAGAGGTAGAGTTGGAGAGAGAGAGAGAGGTAGAGTTGGAGAGAGAGAGAGAGGTAGAGTTGGAGAGAGAGAGAGAGGTAGAGTTGGAGAGAGAGAGAGAGGTAGAGTTGGAGAGAGAGAGAGGTAGAGTTGGAGAGAGAGAGAGTGGTTAGAGTTGAGAGAGAGAGAGGGTAGAGTTGGGAGAGAGAGAGAGGTAGAGTTGGAGAGAGAGAGAGGTAGAGTTGGAGAGAGAGAGAGAGGTAGAGTTGGAGAGAGAGAGGGAGAGTTGGGGAGAGAGAGAGGTAGAGTTGGGGAGAGAGAGAGGTAGAGTTGGGGAGAGAGAGAGGTAGAGTTGGGGAGAGAGAGAGGTAGAGTTGGGGAGAGAGAGAGGTAGAGTTGGGGAGAGAGAGAGGTAGAGTTGGGGAGAGAGAGAGGTAGAGTTGGAGAGAGAGAGAGAGGTAGAGTTGGAGAGAGAGAGAGAGGTAGAGTTGGAGAGAGAGAGAGAGAGGTAGAGTTGGAGAGAGAGAGAGGTAGAGTTGGAGAGAGAGAGAGGTAGAGTTGGAGAGAGAGAGAGGTAGAGTTGGAGAGAGAGAGGTAGAGTTGGAGAGAGAGAGGTAGAGTTGGAGAGAGAGAGGTAGAGTTGGAGAGAGAGAGAGGTAGAGTTGGAGAGAGAGAGAGAGGTAGAGTTGGAGAGAGAGAGAGAGGTAGAGTTGGAGAGAGAGAGAGAGGTAGAGTTGGAGAGAGAGAGAGAGGTAGAGTTGGAGAGAGAGAGAGGTAGAGTTGGAGAGAGAGAGAGAGGTAGAGTTGGAGAGAGAGAGAGAGGTAGAGTTGGAGAGAGAGAGAGAGGTAGAGTTGGAGAGAGAGAGAGGTAGAGTTGGGGAGAGGTAGAGTTGGGGAGAGAGAGAGGTAGAGTTGGGGAGAGAGAGGTAGAGTTGGGGAGAGAGAGAGGTAGAGTTGGGGAGAGAGGGAGAGTTGGGGAGAGAGAGAGGTAGAGTTGGGGAGAGAGAGAGGTAGAGTTGGAGAGAGAGAGGTAGAGTGGAGAGAGAGAGAGGTAGAGTTGGAGAGAGAGAGAGGTAGAGTTGGAGAGAGAGGTAGAGTTGGAGAGAGAGAGAGGTAGAGTTGGGGAGAGAGAGAGAGGGAGAGTTGGGGAGAGAGAGAGAGAGGTAGAGTTGGGGAGAGAGAGAGAGGTAGAGTTGGGGAGAGAGAGAGGTAGAGTTGGGGAGAGAGAGGTAGAGTTGGGGAGAGAGAGAGGTAGAGTTGGGGAGAGAGAGAGGTAGAGTTGGGGAGAGAGAGGTAGAGTTGGGGAGAGAGAGAGGTAGAGTTGGGGAGAGAGAGAGGTAGAGTTGGGGAGAGAGAGAGGTAGAGTTGGGAGAGAGAGAGGTAGAGTTGGGGAGAGAGAGAGGTAGAGTTGGGGAGAGAGAGAGGTAGAGTTGGGGAGAGAGAGAGGTAGAGTTGGGGAGAGAGAGAGGTAGAGTTGGGGAGAGAGAGAGGTAGAGTTGGGGAGAGAGAGAGGTAGAGTTGGGGAGAGAGAGAGGTAGAGTTGGGGAGAGAGAGAGGGGGAGAGTTGGGGAGAGAGAGAGAGAGGTAGAGTTGGAGAGAGAGAGAGAGAGGTAGAGTTGGGGAGAAAGAGAGGTAGAGTTGGAGAGAGGTAGAGTTGGGGAGAGAGAGAGGTAGAGTTGGGGAGAGAGAGAGGTAGAGTTGGAGAGAGAGAGAGGTAGAGTTGGGGAGAGAGAGAGGTAGAGTTGGGGAGAGAGAGAGGTAGAGTTGGGGAGAGAGAGAGGTAGAGTTGGGGAGAGAGAGAGGTAGAGTTGGGGAGAGAGAGAGAGGTAGAGTTGGGGAGAGAGAGAGAGGTAGAGTTGGAGAGAGAGAGAGGTAGAGTTGGAGAGAGAGAGAGAGGTAGAGTTGGAGAGAGAGAGAGGTAGAGTTGGGGAGAGAGAGAGGTAGAGTTGGGGAGAGAGAGAGAGGTAGAGTTGGAGAGAGAGAGAGAGGTAGAGTTGGAGAGAGAGAGAGGTAGAGTTGGAGAGAGAGAGAGAGGTAGAGTTGGAGAGAGAGAGAGGTAGAGTGGGAGAGAGAGAGAGAGGTAGAGTTGGGGAGAGAGAGAGGTAGAGTGGGGGAGAGAGAGAGGTAGAGTTGGGGAGAGAGAGAGGTAGAGTTGGGGAGAGAGAGAGATAGAGTTGGGGAGAGAGAGAGGTAGAGTTGGAGAGAGAGAGAGGTAGAGTTGGAGAGAGAGAGAGGTAGAGTTGGAGAGAGAGAGAGGTAGAGTTGGGGAGAGGTAGAGTTGGGGAGAGAGAGAGGTAGAGTTGGGTGAGAGAGGTAGAGTTGGGGAGAGTAGATGGTGAGTTGGGGGAGAGAGAGGTAGAGTTGGGAGAGTGAGAGGTAGAGTTGGAGAGAGAGAGAGGAGAGTTGGAGAGAGAGAGGGTAGAGTGGGGAGAGAGGTAGAGTTGGGGAGAGAGAGAGGTAGAGTTGGGGGAGAGAGAGGTAGAGTTGGGGAGAGAGGAGGTAGAGTTGGGGGAGAGAGAGGGTAGAGTTGGGGAGAGAGAGAGGTAGAGTTGGGGAGAGAGAGAGGTAGAGTTGGGGAGAGAGAGAGGTAGAGTTGGGGAGAGAGAGAGGTAGAGTTGGAGAGAGAGAGAGGTAGAGTTGGAGAGAGAGAGAGGTAGAGTTGGGGAGAGGTAGAGTTGGGGAGAGAGAGAGGTAGAGTTGGGGAGAGAGAGGTAGAGTTGGGGAGAGAGAGAGGTAGAGTTGGGGAGAGAGAGGTAGAGTTGGGGAGAGAGAGAGGTAGAGTTGGAGAGAGAGAGAGGTAGAGTTGGAGAGAGAGAGAGGTAGAGTTGGGGAGAGGTAGAGTTGGGGAGAGAGAGAGGTAGAGTTGGGGAGAGAGAGGTAGAGTTGGGGAGAGAGAGAGGTAGAGTTGGGGAGAGAGAGAGGTAGAGTTGGGGAGAGAGAGAGGTAGAGTTGGGGAGATAGAGAGGTAGAGTTGGAGAGAGAGAGGTAGAGTTGGAGAGAGAGAGAGGTAGAGTTGGAGAGAGAGAGAGGTAGAGTTGGAGAGAGAGGTAGAGTTGGAGAGAGAGAGAGGTAGAGTTGGGGAGAGAGAGAGGTAGAGTTGGAGAGAGAGAGAGGTAGAGTTGGGGAGAGAGAGAGGTAGAGTTGGGGAGAGAGAGAGGTAGAGTTGGGGAGAGAGAGAGGTAGAGTTGGGGAGAGAGAGAGGTAGAGTTGGGGAGAGAGAGAGGTAGAGTTGGGGAGAGAGAGAGGTAGAGTTGGGGAGAGAGAGAGGTAGAGTTGGGGAGAGAGAGAGGTAGAGTTGGGGAGAGAGAGAGGTAGAGTTGGGGAGAGAGAGAGGTAGAGTTGGGGAGAGAGAGAGGTAGAGTTGGGGAGAGAGAGAGGTAGAGTTGGGGAGAGAGAGAGGTAGAGTTGGGGAGAGAGAGAGGTAGAGTTGGGGAGAGAGAGAGGTAGAGTTGGGGAGAGAGAGAGGTAGAGTTGGGGAGAGAGAGGGGTAGAGTTGGGGAGAGAGAGAGAGAGGTAGAGTTGGGGAGAGAGAGAGGTAGAGTTGGGGAGAAAGAGAGGTAGAGTTGGAGAGAGGTAGAGTTGGGGAGAGAGAGAGGTAGAGTTGGGGAGAGAGAGAGGTAGAGTTGGAGAGAGAGAGAGGTAGAGTTGGGGAGAGAGAGAGGTAGAGTTGGGGAGAGAGAGAGGTAGAGTTGGGGAGAGAGAGAGGTAGAGTTGGGGAGAGAGAGAGGTAGAGTTGGGGAGAGAGAGAGAGGTAGAGTTGGGGAGAGAGAGAGAGGTAGAGTTGGAGAGAGAGAGAGGTAGAGTTGGAGAGAGAGAGAGAGGTAGAGTTGGAGAGAGAGAGAGGTAGAGTTGGGGAGAGAGAGAGGTAGAGTTGGGGAGAGAGAGAGAGGTAGAGTTGGAGAGAGAGAGAGAGAGGTAGAGTTGGAGAGAGAGAGAGGTAGAGTTGGAGAGAGAGAGAGAGAGGTAGAGTTGGAGAGAGAGAGAGGTAGAGTTGGGGAGAGAGAGAGAGGTAGAGTTGGGGAGAGAGAGAGGTAGAGTTGGGGAGAGAGAGAGGTAGAGTTGGGGAGAGAGAGAGGTAGAGTTGGGGAGAGAGAGAGGTAGAGTTGGGGAGAGAGAGAGGTAGAGTTGGAGAGAGAGAGAGGTAGAGTTGGGGAGAGAGAGAGAGGTAGAGTTGGGGAGAGAGAGAGAGGTAGAGTTGGAGAGAGAGGTAGAGTTGGAGAGAGAGAGAGAGGTAGAGTTGGAGAGAGAGAGAGGTAGAGTTGGAGAGAGAGAGAGAGGTAGAGTTGGAGAGAGAGAGAGGTAGAGTTGGGGAGAGAGAGAGAGGTAGAGTTGGGGAGAGAGAGAGAGGTAGAGTTGGGGAGAGAGAGAGGTAGAGTTGGGGAGAGAGAGAGGTAGAGTTGGGGAGAGAGAGAGGTAGAGTTGGGGAGAGAGAGAGGTAGAGTTGGGGAGAGAGAGAGGTAGAGTTGGGGAGAGAGAGAGGTAGAGTTGGGGAGAGAGAGAGGTAGAGTTGGGGAGAGAGAGAGGTAGAGTTGGGGAGAGAGAGGGGTAGAGTTGGGGAGAGAGAGAGGTAGAGTTGGAGAGAGAGAGAGAGAGGTAGAGTTGGGGAGAGAGAGAGGGAGAGTTGGGGAGAAAGAGAGGTAGAGTTGGAGAGAGGTAGAGTTGGAGGGAGAGAGAGAGGTAGAGTTGGAGAGAGAGAGAGAGAGGTAGAGTTGGGGAGAGAGAGAGGTAGAGTTGGGGAGAAAGAGAGGTAGAGTTGGAGAGAGGTAGAGTTGGAGGGAGAGAGAGAGGGAGAGTTGGGGAGAGAGGGAGGTAGAGTTGGGGAGAGAGAGGGGTAGAGTTGGGGAGAGAGAGGTAGAGTTGGGGAGAGAGAGGGAGGTAGAGTTGGGGAGAGAGAGGGAGGTAGAGTTGGGGAGAGAGAGGGAGGTAGAGTTGGGGAGAGAGAGGGAGGTAGAGTTGGGGAGAGAGAGGGAGGTAGAGTTGGGGAGAGAGAGGGAGGTAGAGTTGGGGAGAGAGAGGGAGGTAGAGTTGGGGAGAGAGAGGTAGAGGTAGAGTTGGAAAGAGAGAGATATAATATATACATTTTTTTCTTTATACTACTAATGACGGTGATCAGCGACTTATAATTGGACTGCGATTAGTGCGGCGAGCCCGAGGAATGACGGCAGAAGACGGATTGCTCGCTGTCACCCATTGGACGAGGCTCTTCATTTTATTGCCCTCTTGTATCTTTTACTGGAAGGTCACACATATATTTGGTCTCTCCTCTCTTATGGAGGAAGTTGAGGTAAAACGATTGTTTTTAGGATCCTCTGGACCCGTCTCCCTTTGTGGAGATGGCGGTTTGATGGCGTCGGAGGGGAACGCAGTAAAACCGTTACATCGGGAGCGTGACTCACCAAATGCAAAGTGCGAAACATTCAGTAACAAAGACGAGGCAATAAAATAAGAAAACCAATATCGTTCCTCCGAAAGAGCGCCGAGAACGGAGCTCACAAAGTAGAACGGTCACAATTTATGATTTTAATACTAAATTCTAAAAAAAATAAAGTCGAGCTTCGGAGTGCAAATTCCATGGCTGCAGATTTTATTATCTTTCCAAAAAGTTAAAATCGGGTCACAAATGGAAGGAAAGTGTTCTATTGGGTGAGGCCCGGCCTATAAAATCCTTTCTGTGCAACCATCTGCCTCTCTAGGCTCAGATCTTCATCTGCTTTGCTTGGAACACCGGGAGAACTTCGCCTGAACTCTGTGTGCGGTCTAAGCACACCCTCGCATACATTTGCACAATACCTGAAATATGATACTGTCAGAGCTTAAAGCAATGTATCTATATCCGGAGCATTTTTTTTTCTTCAGAGAATAGGTGCAGGACCCTTCAGCATCAATAACCCCCCCTCCAGCAATAATAGACCCCCCAGCAATAGTAGCTCCCTTCAGCATCAATAGACCCCCCCCCCTTAACAACAATAGACCTCCCCCCAGCAATAATAGATCACTTGAGGAACAATAGACCCCCCCCCCCTAGTAACAATATACCTCCCCCAGCAACAATACATCCACCACCACCAGCAACAACAGACCTCCCCCCCAGGCAACAGTAAATCCACCATCAGTGGCACTGTGCCATGCCATCAAACGCAGCAACGATGATGTCCACCTCCAGCAACAATGGATCCTTCCAGCAACAATAGCCCCTCCCCCATTCCTCAGTTTAAATAGATCCTTCCCTCAATGCTATGCCCCCTTCCCCAGAGAGCGTAGATCCGCCGGCATCAGTAGACCCCTTGCCCAGTACACATTCAGTGCTGAAGGTGCCAAGAACTGTGTACCACCGCATTCCTGCTGGGAAAATGCAATGTCTTTATCCATTTTCTGTATGGGATGGTTGGTTTTTATTTTTGTGCCCCCCACTGGGGGGGATTTACTCTCTCTCAATAGGGGAAATCTTCCAATTGGATTTTGGGGAGATAAAATGTCACTATTTTGTCTCCGGGACAGGAAGTGAAAGGAAATCTCCCTAGTGAGGAATCGCCCTGTGTTTGGCAACACTTATGTACAGTGCTTTGAAAGTATTCATACCCCTTAAAACTTTTATCCCTGACCTGTCAGGTGTGTTCCTTGGCCTTTATGATGCTGTTTCTTCACTAAGGTTCTCCAACAAACCTTTGAGGGCTTCACAGAACAGCTGCATTTATACTGAGATCAAATTACACACAGGTGGTCTCTACTTACTAATAAGGTAACTTCAAAAGGCAATTGGCTCCACTAGATTTTAGTTAGGGGTATCGGAGTAAAGGGGGCTGAATACAAATGCCCCCCCCCCCCCCCACATTTTTGACATATTTATTTGTAACAAAAATTGAAAACTATTTATCATTTTCCTTCCACTTCACAATTATGTGCCACTTTGTGTTTGTGTCGATCACATAAAATCCCAATAAAATACATTTATGTTTTTTGGTTGCAACATGACAAAATGTGGAAAATTCCCAGGGGTATGAATACTTTTTCTAGGCCCTGCAGATTGGCTGCGGTTCCAGCTCTCCGCTCCTTTTTCCCATTCATTCGGTCTTTCGCTTCTATCAAAGTGCGCTGTATTTTCCTAAAAAAAAATTATTTCTGATCGCTCTAAATGCTATTGATTGATCGCTCTAAATGTATCGATCCGAGTTTTAAGTAGAAAAAAACACCTCCGCTCTTTTTCCAACGCTGACCGCCGTTTAGTCGGCCTGACGATATTCCGCTTAATAAAGATTTCCCGTTCCGCGCCGGGAACGCCAGTATTTGTTTTTTTTCTTAAAGTTGAAAAATGAGCAGCCAGCCCGACGTTATTAGAAATTTTTATGCTTTACATTTTTTGGCTTTTATGAGCGTAAAATATGATCAATCACTGACAAGCTCGGCGTGCGCGTTTTTGACCTTTTTTTTCCCCCCCCTCCTTGCTCGGCGGTGAACGGCCCGCGTTGCAGCTAATGACTTCTTTATTAGACTTGGGTGTTGTGACGAGGAGATCTCATTCATCAGAAACCTGATCAGTTACAAGTCCCAGGAAGTTTTCTGATGAGTTCACATTGCTCCGGCCCCCGGAGTCGTTATACGAACGTCCTTGTGTTCGGCGTATTTAATAACCAAATTGAAGACTCGGCGCTGAACTCGCCGGGAGGAACTGCCCTTTTCTTGGGCTTTGGCCATGTTCCTAGACACCGGAGAAAAATCGCAGACATGATCGGACTTACCAAGGCTTTCCACAGCTGCAAAAAAAAATATGACCGCATTTTATTAAAAAGTGTAAAAAATGTCATACTGCGGTAATTTTTTTTTATTTTTATGATTGCTTTAACTTTCATTTTCTTTTGAGTTTTGTAGGCAGGGCTGGACTGGGAAATGTGGCCCTGGAATTCATCCAGACCGTCCCAGGGCACAACACATCAGGGTACGGGGCACATCAGGGCACAACACGTACAGGGCACAGCACATCAGGGCCCATCACAGCACATCAGGGCACAACACGTACAGGGCACATCACATCAGGGCCCATCACAGCGCATCAGGGCTCAGGGCACAACACGTACAGGGCACAGCGCATCAGGGCCCATCACGGCACATCAGGGCTCAGGGCACATCACATCAGGGCCCATCACGGCACATCAGGGCACAGGGCACATCACATCAGGGCCCATCACAGCACATCAGGGTACAACACGTACAGAGCACATCCGGGCACACCACTTACAGGGCACATCACATCAGGGCCCATCACAGCACATCAGGGCACAACACGTACAGGGCACATCAGGGCACAACACGTACAGGGCACATCACATCAGGGCCCATCACAGCGCATCAGGGTACAACACGTACAGAGCACAGCACATCAGGGCACAACACGTACAGGGCACATCAGGGCACAACACGTACAGGGCACATCACATCAGGGCCCATCACAGCGCATCAGGGCCCATCACAGCGCATCAGGGCTCAGGGCACAACACGTACAGGGCACAGCGCATCAGGGCCCATCACAGCGCATCAGGGCTCAGGGCACAACACGTACAGGGCACATCACATCAGGGCCCATCACAGCACATATGCTGAAATATGTTACGTTTTTCTCACCTCAAAGTGGATTTTTCAGGGAAAGTTGACAAGGTTTCTTAAAATGTAAATCTGTCTCTAATCTGGATGTGGATGTTTCATCAGGACTGATGGGCGCATTTCGTTGAGTAACGGCAGATATATTAATATTAATTGCGTTGCCACCATTTGTACAGCAAGATGGATTTAAAACCCGATTTGCCTGTCCGTTCTACTTCCACAGTTGTCCTTCTTATTTGATGTATAGACCTCTATAAAAAATGAACTACCGAAAGTATTCCCCTGCACTAAACATTTCAGCCAACCTCTAAATGATTGCATTATTTTAAAAAGCCGATATAAAGGGAATTTAGTGATTGAAACAATCATTTTATAAGTTTAATTTTTCATGGTCAGCGTAACTTGGGGCGTGGTGGTGGGCAGTGGGGGCCATTTATGCAGGGTGCAGGGGCGCCGCCCCCCTAATCTTTGCAGCCGGTCCCTAATCTACATGCAGGGCACCGGACACATGGATTGCAATGTTTTTTTATTTTTTTTTTAAGCACATGATTCAATCCTAAAGCTTTAATTGGCTTCAAAAAGGGGTGGGCTCAGGGCACAGAGCACTGCGCCCCCAGCCCACCCAGTTGTGTGACATTAGCAAATAAATACTCCATAATGTCTTCCTGTTTCTCCTCCTGTACAATCGGTAAGCGGGCCCAGAGACCTGATTGGCCGGGAGTCCTAAGACCCAATTGGTCTAAGTGCTAAGTCCTGATTAGCCAGGAGGAGAAGCGACTGCCTGGACTTGGGAAGAGACGCAGGGGGGAAGCCGCGACCTGGATGAGGTAAATGCAGGGCTGGCGGGGGGCCTGCCGGGCGAGCTATGCGGCGATCGAACGATGGAGGGGAAGCAGCGATCAGTTGGCTTGCTCCCCCTCCCCAAGAAAATTTAAAACCAGCTGCCACTGTTGGTGCTTAGCAGGGACACGGATCTTTATCTTCCCCCAGTCAAAAAATAAATATAAGAAATATACGTTGAAAAGATATCGGTTAGAAAGAGGACCCAATACTTCAGAGGTCGTGGTTGTTGCATGAATTAAGGTAGGTGAGCCCCTGTGTACCAACGCGTTTTGCAGGTCTGCTTCTTCAGGACACACAATGGGGAATCAACAATGAGTAGCTCTCACTTTTATATACACATATATATAAAACATAATATTGTGTCAGGTCATGCTCCTTTAGGCGGTAGTATAACCTGACTGTAATAAATTCTTGTGTCCCTCAATGAAAATAGATAATAAGATAAAAAATATAAAGAAAATAAGATTCATATACTTTCTTTGGGTCCCCTGAGGGACACAGGTCATGCTTCCCCTGTGGGCGGCTGTATAACCAGACAGTAATTAATTGCTACATTCCTGTGTCCCTCAATAAAAATAAATCAAATAATAAAAAAGAAAAAAAAAAAAGAAAATTCGATTTTTATACTTTCCTTAAAATCTTTCTTTGGGTCCCCTGAGGGACACAGGTCACGCTCCTCCTGTAGGCGGCTGTATAACCAGACAGTAATAAATTGCTCAATTTCTGTGTCCCTCAATAAAAATTAATCGAATAATAAAATAGAAAAAAATAAAGAAAATTACATTTTTATGCTTTCCTTAAAAATCTTTCTTTGGGTCCCCTGAGGGACACAGGTCATGCTTCCCCTGTGGGCGGCTGTATAACCAGACAGTAATTAATTGCTACATTCCTGTGTCCCTCAATAAAAATAAATCAAATAATAAAAAAGAAAAAAAAAAAAGAAAATTCGATTTTTATACTTTCCTTAAAATCTTTCTTTGGGTCCCCTGAGGGACACAGGTCACGCTCCTCCTGTAGGCGGCTGTATAACCAGACAGTAATAAATTGCTCAATTTCTGTGTCCCTCAATAAAAATTAATCGAATAATAAAATAGAAAAAAATAAAGAAAATTACATTTTTATGCTTTCCTTAAAAATCTTTCTTTGGGTCCCCTGAGGGACACAGGTCATGCTTCCCCTGTGGGCGGCTGTATAACCAGACAGTAATTAATTGCTACATTCCTGTGTCCCTCAATAAAAATAAATCAAATAATAAAATCGAAAAAAATAAAGAAAATTAGATTTTTATACTTTTCTTTAAAATCTTTCTTTGGGTCCCCTGAGGGACGCGGGTCACGTTCCTCCTGTGGGCGGCGGTATAACCAGGCAGTAATAAATTGCTACATTCCTGTGTCCCTCAATGGACTAAAATCCTAAAGATTGGATGACCAGTACAAAAATCTGATTGTATTTTACAGAGGTGACATCGCTGCTCTAAAAAAGAAAAAGAAAAGAAAAGTTGACCGTATTTCTCTGGGTGTAAATCAGTCTTTAATTTGGGCGTAGAAGGGTTGTCCGGACTGATGGCCTCAATTCTTTCGGTTAACGACGGCTGTATTGATGTTAATGGCGGGAGTAAACGTTGGGCAGCAAATTGTGCGGCGGAGAGGACACGGCGACATTAACCTCCTTCATCTTGATATATCCGTACCTGAGCGGAATGACTGTAATCCCCGGCCTGCAAATCCTCCTGATCAGAAAATAATTCTCTGCCCCGGCCGCCGGTGAGATGACTTGTGTGACTTTTAACAGTCGCATTACACATCCGGCATCCGCCGTTATTACCGCGGCCGCGCTCATTTCATGGCCCAGGGCTTCTCATAATACAAACCTTGTTCCAGGGAAACGGACTCCCCAGGAAATCGATATCCCCCGGGGGCAATCCGGCCGAACTAATAAAAGTCACCGGGCTGGGAGAGGACGGCGGAATATTTCATACCGACCACGGACAGGTAGATCTTTTATGCAATGCGATAATCACGTCACCCACTGTAATGATCGGAAATATTGTTGAGAGTGATTTTTTTTGTTCGGCAGGTGGGGCACTTATTAATTTTTTATTGGGGGAGGGGGGGGGGGGTGGATTGTGAGAGAAATATGGAGCACACACTATAGTGTCTCTAGTGCGGACTACTAGGCTCACGGCTGGTCAGAAACGCACAGAAAAATCACGTGGCACTTTAGCAGAAGTGTGGCGGTGCCATGAATTGTTGTGCAGCATCATGTTTTCACGTGTGCTTAAAGCGGAGGTTCACCCTAAAAAACATCTATGTAGCATCTCTCCCACATCCAGCATACTTGCGTCAGCTACAGTATGCCTTTTTTTTTTTTTGCGCTGTATTTACCGTGTAATCCTTGAGTAGACGTTCCTATGAAGAGGGGAACATGATTGACGTCCGGCTATGGCGCGTCACGCGTTCCGAAAATAGCCGGACTAGGTCTCTGCTCTTCACGGCGCTATACGGCGCCTGCGCACGGACTAGGAGCTGACTGCGCAGGCGCCGTATACAGCCGAGTCCTTATTTCGGCTATTTTCGTGACGCGCCATAGCCGGACGTCAATCATGTCCCCCTCTTCATAGGAACGCCTACTTCCCGCGGGAGTCTGAAAAAAAACTGAGGGATTAAACGGTAAATACAGCGCAAAAAAAAAAAAGAAAGTCATACTGTAGCTCACGCAAGTATGCTGGACGGGATGGTATATAATTATTTTAGGGTGAACCCCCGCTTTAAGGCCACTTTCACACTGGGCGTTTTTCGGGCGTTATTCCAGCGTTTTCCAGGTGCTTTGGCGTTAAAAAAAAGCCTGTAAAGCGCCTGAAAGAAGCCTCATCTGCAATCCCAATGTGAAAGACCGAGTGCTTTCAGAGCCCTTTCACACTGCCAGCGCCCGAAAAACGCTGGTAAAGCCCCGCTAAGACCTCAACGTGGTGAGACGGACAAAGCCCCGCTAAGACCCCTAACGTTTTAGGGCGTTTTTGCAGTGCCTCAGTGTGAAAGGGTAAGGCGTTTTTACAGCGCTTTCAGTTCATTTCAATAGAGAGGGAGCGTTTTTGGAGCGCCCAAAAGCTGCTTCAAAGATGCTGCTTGCAGGACTCAGTGTCAAAGGGTCCATTGAGATGCATGGAGAGCGTTTTATGAGCGTTTTAATAGCGCTATTTTTAACATAAAATGCTGTAAAAACGCTTCAGTGTGAAAGGGGTCTTACTGTTGAAGTATCGTATGATTTGGTGCGTTTTTGGAAAAGTGTCAGGGATTTATTTTCTGTGTTTCTCGTGTGTAGGGCATAAAAGAAGACCGCAGGGTGCGCTAACTTAAGTGCAGTATGTAGGATATCTTTTATTTAAAAAAAAGAAAAATGTTAACTTGCTTGTATAAAACCTGTAGATGGCTCATTTAATTCAAACAAGCCATTCCTTGTGGATGGACAGTGAAAAAAGCCGAACCTGGAAGATATGGAACCACCTTGGAGCGCATAGGGCAGTGATGGAGAACCTCGGCACCCCCAGATGTTTTGGAACTACATTTCCCATGATGCCCGACTACACTGCAGAGTGCATGAGCATCATGGGAAATGAGCAAGCCCTCCCCCCCCTCCTGAACCATACCAGGCCACATGGGGGGCGCTCTGACCCCAAAGCACCTTGTCCCCATGTTGATGGGGACAAGGACCTCATCCCCACAACCCTGGTTGTCTGCAGGCAGGGGGCTTATCGGAATCTGGAAGCCCCCTTTTAAGAATTGTAGTTTCGCACTGATTGGCAGCACTGATGACATGGGTGGGCACTGGTAAGTGGCACTTGTTGGCAGTACTGATGGACACTGGGTGGCACTGGTTAACCAGCGGCGATCGGTGCCGCGGTCACGGAGCTTCGGACCGGGTCGAGCGCGTGCGCCCGCGACCCACGGTTGGGCACTTAAAGATGACGTACAGGTACGTGCTTGTGCCCAGCCGTGCCATTCTGCCGACGTATATCTGCAGGAGGCGGTCCTTAAGTGGTTAAACTGGGATAGTTGGCAAGTATGAGGCAGCTGCTTTGGGCTCCACAACAATGACAGGGCCCAGGGCAGCTTCCCCTTTTGCCCTGCCTTTAAAGACGGCCCTGCCCACTCATCTGCAAATGTGAGCGTGTTTGCGTGCGATAAACCACATTGTGCCACAGCACCATTTGGCTGGTTTTTGGATAAGAGTCAGGAGGGACTTCTTTTTGCCACGTTTCTTGCGTGTAGAGCCACACATTGTTATAAATGGGCTGCCATACACACGGTAACGCGCCGGCGTTCGGTTTCACCCGTAGGCGTGAATCGAGCCTAAGCCCCCGATAGTAGAAGAGTGAACCCGCTACAATCGCCCCCAAGTTGCTACTTTGTAAATAAGAGATTAAATCCATTTTCTATTAAGAATGGAGGATTGCAGAGCGGCAGATAATACAATCCCGTAATTACTTAGTGCCGAGCTCCCTTGCATCGCCGTTTGACAGTTCATTACTTAATGTGCTTACTCTAATTAGTAATGGTAATGACGCTACATTAGCC